>NW_021144127.1:0-28635 GCF_004193775.1 Glycine soja
TCGAACGACAATAACTTTTCACTCGAAAGTCCGATTGAGTCCCGTAATATATCGAGACGCTCGAAATATAAAATCGAAGCTCGCAGGAAATTGTAACGAGAATAACTTTTCACTCGGATGTCCGATTGAGTCGCGTAATATATCTAGACGTTCGAAATATAAAATCGAAGCTCGTAGCAAATTCGAACGACAATAACTTTTCACTCGAAAGTCCGATTGAGTCCCGTAATATATCGAGACGCTCGAAATATAAAATCGAATCTCGCAGGAAATTGTAACGAGAATAACTTTTCACTCGGATGTCCGATTGAGTCGCGTAATATATCTAGACGTTCGAAATATAAAATCGAAGCTCGTAGCAAATTCGAACGACAATAACTTTTCACTCGAAAGTCCGATTGAGTCCCGTAATATATCGAGACGCTCGAAATTTAAAATCGAAGCTCGTAGCAAATTGTAACGAGAATAACTTTTCACTCGGAAGTCCGATTGAGTCGCGTAATATATCTAGACGGTCGAAATATAAAATCGAAGCTCGTAGCAAATTCGAACGACAATAACTTTTCACTCAGAATTCCGATTGAGTCCTGTAATATATCGAGACGCTCGAAATTTAAAACCGAAGCTGGTAGTAAATTCGAACGACAATAACTTTTCACTCGAAACACTGATGGAGTCCCGTAACATATCGAGATGCTCAAAATTGAAAAAAGAAGCTCTGAGAAAATTCTAACGACAATATCTCTTCACTCGGAAGTCCGATTGAGTCCTGTAATATATCGAGACGCTTGAAATTTAAAACCGAAGCTCGTACCAAATTCGAACGACAATAACTTTTCACTCGGAAGTCCGATTGAGTCCCGTAACATTTCGAGACTCTCAAAATTGAAAACAGAAGCTTTAAGAAAATTCTAACGACAATATCTTTTCACTCGGAGGTCCGATTGAGTGCCGTAATATATCGAGACGCTCGAAATTTAAAACCGAAGCTCATAGAAAATTCGAACGACAATAACTTTTCACTCGAAAGTCCGATTGAGTCCCGTAATATATCGAGACGCTCGAAATATAAAATCGAAGCTCGCAGGAAATTGTAACGAGAATAACTTTTCACTCGGATGTTCGATTGAGTCGCGTAATATATCTAGACGTTCGAAATATAAAATCGAAGCTCGTAGCAAATTCGAACGACAATAACTTTTCACTCGAAAGTCCGATTGAGTCCCGTAATATATCGAGACGCTCGAAATATAAAATCGAAGCTCGCAGGAAATTGTAACGAGAATAACTTTTCACTCGGATGTCCGATTGAGTCGCGTAATATATCTAGACGTTCGAAATATAAAATCGAAGCTCGTAGCAAATTCGAACGACAATAACTTTTCACTCGAAAGTCCGATTGAGTCCCGTAATATATCGAGACGCTCGAAATTTAAAATCGAAGCTCGTAGCAAATTGTAACGAGAATAACTTTTCACTCGGAAGTCCGATTGAGTCGCGTAATATATCTAGACGGTCGAAATATAAAATCGAAGCTCGTAGCAAATTCGAACGACAATAACTTTTCACTCAGAATTCCGATTGAGTCCTGTAATATATCGAGACGCTCGAAATTTAAAACCGAAGCTGGTAGTAAATTCGAACGACAATAACTTTTCACTCGAAACACTGATGGAGTCCCGTAACATATCGAGATGCTCAAAATTGAAAAAAGAAGCTCTGAGAAAATTCTAACGACAATATCTCTTCACTCGGAAGTCCGATTGAGTCCTGTAATATATCGAGACGCTCGAAATTTAACACCGAAGCTCGTACCAAATTCGAACGACAATAACTTTTCCCTCGGAAGTCCGATTGAGTCCCGTAACATTTCGAGACTCTCAAAATTGAAAACAGAAGCTTTAAGAAAATTCTAACGACAATATCTTTTCACTCGGAGGTCCGATTGAGTGCCGTAATATATCGAGACGCTCAAAATTTAAAACCGAAGCTCATAGAAAATTCGAACGACAATAACTTTTCACTCGAAAGTCCGATTGAGTCCCGTAATATATCGAGACGCTCGAAATATAAAATCGAAGCTCGCAGGAAATTGTAACGAGAATAACTTTTCACTCGGATGTCCGATTGAGTCGCGTAATATATCTAGACGTTCGAAATATAAAATCGAAGCTCGTAGCAAATTCGAACGACAATAACTTTTCACTCGAAAGTCCGATTGAGTCCCGTAATATATCGAGACGCTCGAAATATAAAATCGAAGCTCGCAGGAAATTGTAACGAGAATAACTTTTCACTCGGATGTCCGATTGAGTCGCGTAATATATCTAGACGTTCGAAATATAAAATCGAAGCTCGTAGCAAATTCGAACGACAATAACTTTTCACTCGGAAGTCCGATTGAGTCCTGTAATATATTGAAACGCTCGAAATTTAAAACTGAAGCTTGTAGAAAATTCGATCGACAATAACTTTTCACTCGGAAGTCCGATTGAGTCCCGTAACATATTGAGATGCTCGAAATATAAAACCGAAGCTCGTAGCAAATTCGAACGACAATAACTTTTCACTCGGAAGTCCGATTGAGTCCCGTAACATTTCGAGACGCTCAAAATTTAAAACCGAAGCTCGTAGCAAATTCGAACGACAATAACATTTCACTCAGAAGTCCGATTGAGTCCCGTAATATATCGAGACGCTCGAAATTTAAAACCGAAGCTCGTAGCAAATTCGAACGACAATAACTTTTCACTCGGAAGTCCGATTGAGTCCCGTAACATATTGAGACGCTCGAAATTTAAAATCGAAGATCGTAGCAAAGTCTAACGACAATAACTTTTCACACGGAAGTCCGATTGAGTCCCGTAATATATCAAGATGCTCGAAATTTAAAACCGAAGCTCGTAGCAAATTCGAACGACAATAACTTTTCACTAGGAACACTGATGGAGTCCAGTAACATATCGAGATGCTCAAAATAGAAAACAGAAGCTCTGAGAAAATTTTAACGACAATATCTTTTCACTCGGAAGTCCGATTGAGTCATGTAATATATCGAGACGCTCGAAATTTAAAAGAGAAGCTTTAAGAAAAATCTAACGACAATATCTTTTCACTCAGAAGTCCGATTGAGTCCCGTAATATTTCGAGACGCTTCAAATTTAAAACCGAAGCTCGTAGCAAATTCTAACGACAATAACTTTTCACTCGGAAGTCCGATTGAGTCCCGTAATATATCGAGACGCTCGAAATTTAAAACCGAAGCTCGTAGCAAATTCGAATGACAATAACTTTTCACTCGGAAGACTGATGCTGTCCCGTAACATATCGAGATGCTCAAAATTGAAAAAAGAAGCTCTAAGAAAATTCTAACGACAATATCTTTTCAATCGGAAGTCCGATTGAGTCCCGTAATGTATCGAGACGCTCGAAATTTAAAACCGAAGCTCGTAGCAAATTCGAACGACAATAACTTTTCACTCGGAGGTCCGATTGAGTCCCGTAATATTTCGAGACGCTTCAAATTTAAAACCGAAGCTCGTAGCAAATTCTAACGACAATAACTTTTCACTCGGAAGTTCGATTGAGTCGCGTAATATATCGAGATGCTCGAAATTTAAAATCGAAGCTCGCAGGAAATTGTAACGAGAATAACTTTTCACTCGGATGTCCGATTGAGTCGCGTAATATATCTGGATGTTCGAAATATAAAATCGAAGTTCGTAGGAAATTCGAACGACAATAACTTTTCACTTGAAATTCCGATTGAGTCCTGTAATATATCGAGACGATCGAAATTTAAAACCGATGCTCGTAGAAAATTCGAACGACAATAACTTTTCACTCGGAAGTCTGATTGAGTCCCGTAACATATTGAGACGCTCGAAATTTAAAATCGAAGATCGTAGCAAAGTCTAACGACAATAACTTTTCACACGGAAGTCCGATTGAGTCCCGTAATATATCGAGATGCTCGAAATTTAAAACCGAAGCTCGTAGCAAATTCGAACGACAATAACTTTTCACTCGGAAGTCCGATTGAGTCCTGTAATATATTGAAACGCTCGAAATTTAAAACTGAAGCTCGTAGAAAATTCGATCGACAATAACTTTTCACTCGGAAGTCCGATTGAGTCCCGTAACATATTGAGATGCTCGAAATATAAAACCGAAGCTCGTAGCAAATTCGAACGACAATAACTTTTCACTCGGAAGTCCGATTGAGTCCCGTAACATTTCGAGACGCTCAAAATTTAAAACCGAAGCTCGTAGCAAATTCGAACGACAATAACATTTCACTCAGAAGTCCGATTAAGTCCCGTAATATATCGAGACGCTCGAAATTTAAAACCGAAGCTCGTAGCAAATTCGAACGACAATAACTTTTCACTCGGAAGTCCGATTGATTCCCGTAACATATTGAGACGCTCGAATTTTAAAATCGAAGATCGTAGCAAGTTCTAACGACAATAACTTTTCACTCGGAAGTCCGATTGAGTGCCGTAATATATCGAAATGCTCAAAATTTAAAACCGAAGCTCGTAGTAAATTCGAACGACTATAACTTTTCACTCGGATGTCCGATTGAGTCCCGTAACATATTGAGACGCTCGAAATTTAAAATCGAAGATCGTAGCAAAGTCTAATGACAATAACTTTTCACACGGAAGTCCGATTGAGTCCCGTAATATATCAAGATGCTCGAAATTTAAAACCGAAGCTCGTAGCAAATTCGAACGACAATAACTTTTCACTCGGAACACTGATGGAGTCCAGTAACATATCGAGATGCTCAAAATAGAAAACAGAAGCTCTGAGAAAATTTTAACGACAATATCTTTTCACTCGGAAGTCCGATTGAGTCATGTAATATATCGAGACGCTCGAAATTTAAAAGAGAAGCTTTAAGAAAAATCTAACGACAATATCTTTTCACTCGGAAGTCCGATTGAGTCCCGTAATATTTCGAGACGCTTCAAATTTAAAACCAAAGCTCGTAGCAAATTCTAACGACAATAACTTTTCACTCGGAAGTTCGATTGAGTCCAGTAATATATCGAGACGCTCGAAATTTAAAACCGAAGCTCGTAGCAAATTCGAATGACAATAACTTTTCACTCGGAAGACTGATGCTGTCCCGTAACATATCGAGATGCTCAAAATTGAAAAAAGAAGCTCTAAGAAAATTCTAACGACAATATCTTTTCAATCGGAAGTCCGATTGAGTCCCGTAATGTATCGAGACGCTCGAAATTTAAAACCGAAGCTCGTAGCAAATTCGAACGACAATAACTTTTCACTCGGAGGTCCGATTGAGTCCCGTAATATTTCAAGACGCTTCAAATTTAAAACCGAAGCTCGTAGCAAATTCTAACGACAATAACTTTTCACTCGGAAGTTCGATTGAGTCGCGTAATATATCGAGATGCTCGAAATTTAAAATCGAAGCTCGCAGGAAATTGTAACGAGAATAACTTTTCACTCGGATGTCCGATTGAGTCGCGTAATATATCTGGATGTTCGAAATATAAAATCGAAGTTCGTAGGAAATTCGAACGACAATAACTTTTCACTCGAAATTCCGATTGAGTCCTGTAATATATCGAGACGATCGAAATTTAAAACCGATGCTCGTAGAAAATTCGAACGACAATAACTTTTCACTCGGAAGTCTGATTGAGTCCCGTAACATATTGAGACGCTCGAAATTTAAAATCGAAGATCGTAGCAAAGTCTAACGACAATAACTTTTCACACGGAAGTCCGATTGAGTCCCGTAATATATCGAGATGCTCGAAATTTAAAACCGAAGCTCGTAGCAAATTCGAACGACAATAACTTTTCACTCGGAAGTCCGATTGAGTCCTGTAATATATTGAAACGCTCGAAATTTAAAACTGAAGCTCGTAGAAAATTCGATCGACAATAACTTTTCACTCGGAAGTCCGATTGAGTCCCGTAACATATTGAGATGCTCGAAATATAAAACCGAAGCTCGTAGCAAATTCGAATGACAATAACTTTTCACTCGGAAGTCCGATTGAGTCCCGTAACATTTCGAGACGCTCTAAATTTAAAACCGAAGCTCGTAGCAAATTCGAACGACAATAACATTTCACTCAGAAGTCCGATTAAGTCCCGTAATATATCGAGACGCTCGAAATTTAAAACCGAAGCTCGTAGCAAATTCGAACGACAATAACTTTTCACTCGGAAGTCCGATTGATTCCCGTAACATATTGAGACGCTCGAAATTTAAAATCGAAGATCGTAGCAAGTTCTAACGACAATAACTTTTCACTCGGAAGTCCGATTGAGTGCCGTAATATATCGAAATGCTCAAAATTTAAAACCGAAGCTCGTAGTAAATTCGAACGACTATAACTTTTCACTCGGATGTCCGATTGAGTCCCGTAACATATTGAGACGCTCGAAATTTAAAATCGAAGATCGTAGCAAAGTCTAACGACAATAACTTTTCACACGGAAGTCCGATTGAGTCCCGTAATATATCAAGATGCTCGAAATTTAAAACCGAAGCTCGTAGCAAATTCGAACGACAATAACTTTTCACTCGGAACACTGATGGAGTCCAGTAACATATCGAGATGCTCAAAATAGAAAACAGAAGCTCTGAGAAAATTTTAACGACAATATCTTTTCACTCGGAAGTCCGATTGAGTCATGTAATATATCGAGACGCTCGAAATTTAAAAGAGAAGCTTTAAGAAAAATCTAACGACAATATCTTTTCACTCGGAAGTCCGATTGAGTCCCGTAATATTTCGAGACGCTTCAAATTTAAAACCGAAGCTCGTAGCAAATTCTAACGACAATAACTTTTCACTCGGAAGTCCGATTGAGTCCCGTAATATATCGAGACGCTCGAAATTTAAAACCGAAGCTCGTAGCAAATTCGAATGACAATAACTTTTCACTCGGAAGACTGATGTTGTCCCGTAACATATCTGTTAGTGCTTAGCTTTACTGAGTTTTAAAAGATTGGCTAAAATTTTGTTAAAACATAAGCACTTAGACAATGAAGGAAAGCTGGAGTTGCTGCACATGATGTCTAACATTATGACAAGGAATCAGATCGGGCTGCACAATGCACAAGGCAAGATAAAATGTCAAATGAAGAATTGAAGCTGCAGGATCCACGATGTCGGATACAATGTCCAGGACATCCTGCCCGAAAATACTGAACACATAAATCTGTTATACCTTTAACAGATTAATGTGCAGTCAGCAACAGATTAGGCGATCTATCTTTAGGAACGAATTAAAAGATAATTAAAGTTCGAATTACAAACTTGAATAGTTCGTTCAGGGATTAAAGATTAAAGATAAAAACTAAAAGATCAAACTTTATCTTTTAGATCTTTAAGTGCAGAGTTTTCAGGAGAATGATAGATCTTATCCAGCGCAAGTTGTTGCAGCCCAGATACGCACACTGCTATATAAACATGAAGGCTGCACGAGTTTTCTACCAAGTCCGAGATTGAAGAGTTATTTTGTGAGCTTTATGACTTGAGTGTTTTTGTGAGCCACCTTGATGCTACCCTAACATCAAGTGTTGGACCTGAGTGTGTAGAGTTGATCTCTATTTTTCAGAGAGCAATCTCTGGTGTGTCTTTGATTTGTTTGTAAACACGGGTGAGTGATTGAGAGGGAGTGAGAGGGGTTCTCATATCTAAGAGTGGCTCTTAGGTAGAAGTTGCATGGGTAGTGATTAGGTGAGAAGGTTGTATACAGTGGCTGTTAGATCTTCGAACTAATACTATTCTAGTGGATTTCCTCCCTGGCTTGGTAGCCCCCAGATGTAGGTGACGTTGCACCGAACTGGGTTATCAATTCTCTTGTGTTATTTACTTGTTTAATCTGTTCATACTGTCATATATAATCTGCATGTTCTGAAGCGGGATGTCGTGACATCCTGTACGACATCTGTCCTCAGTATCAGAATTTCAATATCGAGATGCTCAAAATTGAAAAAAGAAGCTCTAAGAAAATTCTAACGACAATATCTTTTCAATCGGAAGTCCGATTGAGTCCCGTAATATATCGAGACGCTCGAAATTTAAAACCGAAGCTCGTAGCAAATTCGAACGACAATAACTTTTCACTCGGAGGTCCGATTGAGTCCCGTAATATTTCAAGACGCTTCAAATTTAAAACCGAAGCTCGTAGCAAATTCTAACGACAATAACTTTTCACTCGGAAGTTCGATTGAGTCGCGTAATATATCGAGATGCTCGAAATTTAAAACCGAAGCTCGTAGCAAATTCGAATGAGAATAACTTTTCACTCGGAGGTCTGATTGAGTCCCGTAATATTTCAAGACGCTTCAAATTTAAAACCGAAGCTCGTAGCAAATTCTAACGACAATAACTTTTCACTCGGAAGTTCGATTGAGTCGCGTAATATATCGAGATGCTCGAAATTTAAAATCGAAGCTCGCAGGAAATTGTAACGAGAATAACTTTTCACTCGGATGTCCGATTGAGTCGCGTAATATATCTGGATGTTCGAAATATAAAATCGAAGTTCGTAGGAAATTCGAACGACAATAACTTTTCACTCGGAATTCCGATTGAGTCTTGTAATATATCGAGACGCTCGAAATTTAAAACCGATGCTCGTAGAAAATTCGAACGGCAATAACTTTTCACTCGGAAGTCTGATTGAGTCCCGTAACATATTGAGACGCTCGAAATTTAAAATCGAAGATCGTAGCAAAGTCTAACGACAATAACTTTTCACACGGAAATCCGATTGAGTCCCGTAATATATCGAGATGCTCGGAATTTAAAACCGAAGCTCGTAGCAAATTCGAACGACAATAACTTTTCACTCGAAACACTGATGGAGTCCAGTAACATATCGAGATGCTCATAATTGAAAACAGAAGCTCTGAGAAAATTCTAACGACAATATCTTTTCACTCGGAAGTCCGATTGAGTCATGCAATATATCGAGACGCTCGAAAATTAAAACCAAAGCTCGTAGCAAATTCGAACGACAATAACTTTTCTCTCGGAAGTCCGATTGAGTCATGTAATATTTCGAGACGCTTCAAATTTAAAACCGAAGCTCGTAGCAAATTCTAACGACAATAACTTTTCACTCGGAAGTTCGATTGAGTCCCGTAATATATCGAGATGCTCGAAATTTAAAATCGAAGCTCGTAGGAAATTGTAACGAGAATAACTTTTCACTCGGATGTCCGATTGAGTCGCGTAATATATCTGGATGTTCGAAATATAAAATCGAAGTTCGTAGGAAATTCGAACGACAATAACTTTTCACTCGGAATTCCGATTGAGTCTTGTAATATATCGAGACGCTCGAAATTTAAAACCGAAGCTCGTAGAAAATTCGAACGACAATAACTTTTCACTCGGAAGTCCGATTGAGTCCCGTAACATATTGAGACACTCGAAATTTAAAATCGAAGATCGTAGCAAAGTCTAACGACAATAACTTTTCACACGGAAGTCCGATTGAGTCCCGTAATATATCGAGATGCTCGAAATTTAAAACCGAAGCTCGTAGCAAATTCGAACGACAATAACTTTTCACTCGGAAGTCGGATTGAGTCCCGTAACATATCGAGACGCTCGAAATTTAAAATCGAAGATCGTAGCAAATTCTAACGACAATAACTTTTCACTCGGAAGTCCGATTGAGTCCCGTAATATATCGAGACGCTCGAAATTTAAAACCGAAGCTCGTAGCAAATTCGAACGACAATAACTTTTCACTCGGAAGTCCGAGTGAGTCCAGTAATATATCGAGACGCTCGAAATTTAAAACCGAAGCTCGTAGCAAATTCGAACGACAATAACTTTTCAATCGGAAGTCCGATTGAGTCCAGTAATATATCGAGACGCTCGAAATTTAAAACCGAAGCTCGTAGCAAATTCGAACGACAATAACTTTTCACTCGGAAGTCCGATTGAGTCGCGTAATATATCTAGACGGTCGAAATATAAAATCGAAGCTTTAAGCAAATTCGAACGACAATAACTTTTCACTCAGAAGTCCGATTGAGTCCCGTAATATATCGAGACGCTCGAAATTTAAAACCGAAGCTGGTAGCAAATTCGAACGACAATAAATTTTCACTCGGAACACTGATGGAGTCCCGTAACATATCGAGATGCTCAAAATTGAAAAAAGAAGCTCTGAGAAAATTCTAACGACAATAACTTTTCACTCGGAAGTCCGATTGAGTCCCGTAATATATCGAGACGCTCGAAATTTAAAACCGAAGCTCGTAGCAAATTCGAACGACAATAACTTTTCACTCGGAACACTGATGGAGTCCCTTAACATATCGAGATGCTCAAAATTGAAAACAGAAGCTCTGAGAAAATTCTACCGACAATATCTTTTCACTCGGAAGTCTGATTGAGTCCCGTAATATATTGAGACGCTCAAAATTTAAAATCGAAGATCATAGCAAATTCAAACGACGATAACGTTTCACTCGGAAGTCCGATTGAGTCCTGTAATATATCGAGACGCTCGAAATTTAAAACCGAAGCTCGTAGCAAATTCGAACGACAATAACTTTTCACTCGGAAGTCCGATTGAGTCCCGTAACATATTGAGACGCTCGAAATTTAAAATCGAAGATCGTAGCAAATTCTAACGACAATAACTTTTCAATCGGAAGTCCGATTGAGTCCAGTAATATATCGAGACGCTCGAAATTTAAAACCGAAGCTCGTAGCAAATTCGAACGACAATAACTTTTCACTCGGAACACTGATGGAGTCCCTTAACATATCGAGATGCTCAAAATTGAAAACAGAAGCTCTGAGAAAATTCTAACGACAATATCTTTTCACTCGGAAGTCTGATTGAGTCGCGTAATATATTAAGACGCTCAAAATTTAAAATCGAAGATCATAGCAAATTCAAACGACGATAACGTTTCACTCGGAAGTCCGATTGAGTCCTGTAATATATCGAGACGCTCGAAATTTAAAACCGAAGCTCGTAGCAAATTCGAACGACAATAACTTTTCACTCGGAAGTATGATTGAGTGCCGTAACATATTGAGACGCTCGAAATTTAAAATCGAAGATCGTAGCAAATTCTAACGACAATAACTTTTCACTCGGAAGTCCGATTGAGTCCCGTAACATATCGAGATGCTCAAAATTGAAAAAAGAAGCTCTGAGAAAATTCTAACGACAATATCTCTTCACTCGGAAGTCCGATTGAGTCCCGTAATATATCGAGACGCTTGAAATTTAAAACCGAAGCTACTAGCAAATTCGAACGACAATAACTTTTCACTCGGAAATCCGATTGAGTCGCGTAACATATTGAGACGCTCGAAATTTAAAATTGAAGATCGTAGCAAATTCTAACGACAATAACGTTTCACTCGGAAGTCCGATTGAGTCCCGTAACATTTCGAGACGCTCAAAATTGAAAACAGAAGTTTTAAGAAAATTCGAACGACAATATCTTTTCACTCGGAGGTCCGATTGAGTGCCGTAATATATCGAGACGCTCGAAATTTAAAACCGAAGCTCGTAGAACATTCGAACGACAATAACTTTTCACTCGGAAGTCCGATTGAGTCCCGTAATATATGGAGACGCTCGAAATTTAAAATCGAAGTTCGTAGGAAATTGTAACGAGAATAACTTTTCACTCGGATGTCCGATTGAGTCGCGTAATATATCTAGACGTTCGAAATATAAAATCGAAGCTCGTAGCAAATTCGAACGACAATAACTTTTCACTCGGAAGTCTGACTGAGTCCAGTAATATATCGAGACGCTCGAAATTTAAAACCGAAGCTCGTTGCAAATTCGAACGACAATAACTTTTCACTCGGAAGTCCGATTGAGTCCCGTAACATATCGAGATGCTCAAAATTGAAAATAGAAGCTCTGAGAAAATTCTAACGACAATATCTTTTCACTCAGAAGTCCGATTGAGTCCCGTAATATATCGAGACGCTCGAAATTTAAAACCGAAGCCCGTAGCAAATTCGAACGACAATAACTTTTCACTCGGAAGTCCGATTGAGTCCCGTAATATATCGAAATGCTAAAAATTTAAAACCGAATCTCGAGCAAATTCGAACGAAAATAACTTTTCACTCGGAAGTCCGATTGAGTCCTGTAATATATCGAGACGCTCGAAAATTAAAACCAAATCTCGTAGCAAATTCGAACGACAATAACTTTTCTCTCGGAAGTCCGATTGAGTCCTGTAATATATCGAGACGCTCGAAATTTAAAACCGAAGCTCATAGCAAATTCGAACGAAAATAACTTTTCACTCGGAAGACTGATGGACTCCCGTAACATATCGAGACGCTCGAAATTTAAATAAAAGCTCTAAGAAAATTCTAACGACAACATCTTTTCGCTCGGAAGTCCGATTGAGTCCCGTAATATATCGAGACGCTCGAAATTTAAAACCGAAGCTCGTAGCAAATTCGAACGACAATAACTTTTCACTCGGAAGTCTGATTAAGTCCTGTAATATATCGAGACGCTCGAAATTTAAAACCGAAGCTCGTAGCAAATTCGAACGACAATAACTTTTCACTCGAAAGTCCGATTGAGTCCCGTAACATATCGAGACGCTCGAAATTTAAAATCGAAGATCGTAGCAAATTCTAACGACAATAACTTTTCACTCGGAAGTCCGATTGAGTCGCGTAATATATCTAGACGTTCGAAATTTCAAACAGAAGCTCGTAGCAAATTCGAACGATAATAACTTTTCACTTGGAAGTCCGATTGAGTCCCGTAATATATCGAGATGCTCGAAATTTAAAACCGAAGCTCGTAGCAAATTCGAACGACAATAACTTTTCACTCGGAACACTGATGGAGTCCCTTAACATATCGAGATGCTCAAAATTGAAAACAGAAGCTCTGAGAAAATTCTAACGACAATATCTCTTCACTCGGAAGTCCGATTGAGTCCCGTAATATATCGAGACGCTCGAAATTTAAAACCGAAGCTCGTAGCAAATTCGAACGACAATAACTTTTCACTCGGAAGTCCGATTGAGTCCCGTAATATATCGAAATGCTCAAAATTTAAAACCGAATCTCGAGCAAATTCGAACGAAAATAACTTTTCACTCGGAAGTCCGATTGAGTCTTGTAATATATCGAGACGCTCGAAAATTAAAACCAAAGCTCGTAGCAAATTCGAACGACAATAACTTTTCTCTCGGAAGTCCGATTGAGTCCTGTAATATATCGAGACGCTCGAAATTTAAAACCGAAGCTCATAGCAAATTCGAACGAAAATAACTTTTCACTCGGAAGACTGATGGACTCCCGTAACATATCGAGACGCTCGAAATTTAAATAAAAGCTCTAAGAAAATTCTAACGACAACATCTTTTCGCTCGTAAGTCCGATTGAGTCCCGTAATATATCGAGACACTCGAAATTTAAAACCGAAGCTCGTAGCAAATTCGAACGACAATAACTTTTCACTCGGAAGTCTGATTGAGTCCTGTAATATATCGAGACGCTCGAAATTTAAAACCGAAGCTCGTAGCAAATTCGAACGACAATAACTTTTCACTCGGAAGTCCGATTGAGTCCCGTAACATATCGAGACGCTCGAAATTTAAAATCGAAGATCGTAGCAAATTCTAACGACAATAACTTTTCACTCGGAAGTCCGATTGAGTCCCGTAATATATCTAGACGTTCGAAATTTCAAACAGAAGCTCGTAGCCAATTCGAACGATAATAACTTTTCACTTGGAAGTCCGATTGAGTCCCGTAATATATCGAGATGCTCGAAATTTAAAACCGAAGCTCGTAGCAAATTCGAACGACAATAACTTTTCACTCGGAACACTGATGGAGTCCCTTAACATATCGAGATGCTCAAAATTGAAAACAGAAGCTCTGAGAAAATTCTAACGACAATATCTCTTCACTCGGAAGTCCGATTGAGTCCCGTAATATATCGAGACGCTCGAAATTTAAAACCGAAGCTCGTAGCAAATTCGAACGACAATAACTTTTCACTCGGAAGTCCGATTGAGTCGCGTAACATATTGAGACGCTCGAAATTTAAAATTGAAGATCGTAACAAATTCTAACGACAATAACTTTTCACTCGGAAGTCCGATTGAGTCCCGTAACATTTCGAGACGCTCAAAATTGAAAACAGAAGTTTTAAGAAAATTCGAACGACAATATCTTTTCAGTCGGAGGTCCGATTGAGTGCCGTAATATATCGAGACGCTCGAAATTTAAAACGGAAGCTCGTAGAACATTCGAACGACAATAACTTTTCACTCGGAAGTCCGATTGAGTCCCGTAATATATCGAGACGCTCGAAATTTAAAATCGAAGCTCGTAGGAAATTGTAACGAGAATAACTTTTCACTCGGATGTCCGATTGAGTCGCGTAATATATCTAGACGTTCGAAATATAAAATCGAAGCTCGTAGCAAATTCGAACGACAATAACTTTTCACTCGGAAGTCTGATTGAGTCCAGTAATATATCGAGACACTCGAAATTTAAAACCGAACCTCGTTGCAAATTCGAACGACAATAACTTTTCACTCGGAAGTCCGATTGAGTCCCGTAACATATCGAGATGCTCAAAATTGAGAATAGAAGCTCTGAGAAAATTCTAACGACAATATCTTTTCACTCAGAAGTCCGATTGAGTCCCGTAATATATCGAGACGCTCGAAATTTAAAACCGAAGCTCGTAGCAAATTCGAACGACAATAACTTTTCACTCGGAAGTCCGATTGAGTACTGTAATATATCGAGACGATCGAAATTTAAAACTGAAGCTTGTAGAAAATTCGAACAACAATAACTTTTCACTCGGAAGTCCGATTGAGTCCCATAACATATTGAGACACTAGAAATATAAAACCGAAGATCGTAGCAAATTCGAACGACAATAACTTTTCACTCGGAAGTCCGATTGAGTCCCGTAACATTTTGAGACGCTCAAAATTGAAATCGAAGATCGTAGCAAATTCTAACGACAATAACTTTTCACTCGGAAGTCCGATTGAGTCCCGTAATATATCGAAATGCTCAAAATTTAAAACCGAAGCTCGTAGCAAATTCGAACGAAAATAACTTTTCACTCGGAAGACTGATGGACTCCCGTAACATATCGAGACGCTCGAAATTTAAATAAAAGCTCTAAGAAAATTCTAACGACAACATCTTTTCGCTCGGACGTCCGATTGAGTCCCGTAATATATCGAGACGCTCGAAATTTAAAACCGAAGCTCGTAGCAAATTCGAACGACAATAACTTTTCACTCGGAAGTCCGATTGAGTCCCGTAATATATCGAAATGCTCAAAATTTAAAACCGAATCTCGAGCAAATTCGAACGAAAATAACTTTTCACTCGGAAGTCCGATTGAGTCCTGTAATATATCGAGACGCTCGAAAATTAAAACCAAAGCTCGTAGCAAATTCGAACGACAATAACTTTTCTCTCGGAAGTCCGATTGAGTCCTGTAATATATCGAGACGCTCGAAATTTAAAACCGAAGCTCATAGCAAATTCGAATGACAATAACATTTCACTCGGAAGTCCGATTGAGTCCCGTAACATATCGAGACGCTCAAAATTGAAAACAGAAGCTTTAAAAAAATTCAAACGACAATATCTTTTCACTCGGAATTGCGATTGAGTCCCGTAATATATCGAGACGCTCGAAATTTAAAACCGAAGCTCGTAGCAAATTCGAACGACAATAACTTTTCACTCGGAAGTCCGATTGAGTCCTGTAATATATCGAGACGCTCGAAATTTAAAACCGAAGCTCGTAGCAAATTCGAACGACAATAACTTTTCACTCGGAAGTCCGATTGAGTCCCGTAATATATCGAAATGCTCAAAATTTAAAACCGAATCTCGAGCAAATTCGAACGAAAATAACTTTTCACTCGGAAGTCCGATTGAGTCCTGTAATATATTGAGACGCTCGAAAATTAAAACCAAAGCTCGTAGCAAATTCGAACGACAATAACTTTTCACTCGGAAGTCCGATTGAGTCCCGTAATATATCGAGACGCTCGAAATTTAAAATCGAAGCTCGTAGGAAATTGTAACGAGAATAACTTTTCACTCGGATGTCCGATTGAGTCGCGTAATATATCTAGACGTTCGGAATATAAAATCGAAGCTCGTAGCAAATTCGAACGACAATAACTTTTCACTCGGAAGTCTGATTGAGTCCAGTAATATATCGAGACACTCGAAATTTAAAACCGAACCTCGTTGCAAATTCGAACGACAATAACTTTTCACTCGGAAGTCCGATTGAGTCCCGTAACATATCGAGATGCTCAAAATTGAAAATAGAAGCTCTGAGAAAATTCTAACGACAATATCTTTTCACTCAGAAGTCCGATTGAGTCCCGTAATATATCGAGACGCTCGAAATTTAAAACCGAAGCTCGTAGCAAATTCGAACGACAATAACTTTTCACTCGGAAGTCCGATTGAGTACTGTAATATATCGAGACGATCGAAATTTAAAACTGAAGCTTGTAGAAAATTCGAACAACAATAACTTTTCACTCGGAAGTCCGATTGAGTCCCATAACATATTGAGACACTAGAAATATAAAACTGAAGATCGTAGCAAATTCGAACGACAATAACTTTTCACTCGGAAGTCCGATTGAGTCCCGTAACATTTTGAGACGCTCAAAATTGAAATCGAAGATCGTAGCAAATTCTAACGACAATAACTTTTCACTCGGAAGTCCGATTGAGTCTCGTAATATATCGAAATGCTCAAAATTTAAAACCGAAGCTCGTAGCAAATTCGAACGAAAATAACTTTTCACTCGGAAGACTGATGGACTCCCGTAACATATCGAGACGCTCGAAATTTAAATAAAAGCTCTAAGAAAATTCTAACGACAACATCTTTTCGCTCGGACGTCCGATTGAGTCCCGTAATATATCGAGACGCTCGAAATTTAAAACCGAAGCTCGTAGCAAATTCGAACGACAATAACTTTTCACTCGGAAGTCCGATTGAGTCCCGTAATATATCGAAATGCTCAAAATTTAAAACCGAATCTCGAGCAAATTCGAACGAAAATAACTTTTCACTCGGAAGTCCGATTGAGTCCTGTAATATATCGAGACGCTCGAAAATTAAAACCAAAGCTCGTAGCAAATTCGAACGACAATAACTTTTCTCTCGGAAGTCCGATTGAGTCCTGTAATATATCGAGACGCTCGAAATTTAAAACCGAAGCTCATAGCAAATTCGAATGACAATAACATTTCACTCGGAAGTCCGATTGAGTCCCGTAACATATCGAGACGCTCAAAATTGAAAACAGAAGCTTTAAAAAAATTCAAACGACAATATCTTTTCACTCGGAATTGCGATTGAGTCCCGTAATATATCGAGACGCTCGAAATTTAAAACCGAAGCTCGTAGCAAATTCGAACGACAATAACTTTTCACTCGGAAGTCCGATTGAGTCCTGTAATATATCGAGACGCTCGAAATTTAAAACCGAAGCTCGTAGCAAATTCGAACGACAATAACTTTTCACTCGGAAGTCCGATTGAGTCCCGTAACATATCGAGACGCTCGAAATTTAAAATCGAAGATCGTAGCAAATTCTAACGACAATAACTTTTCCCTCGGAAGTCCGATTGAGTCGCGTAATATATCTAGACGTTCGAAATTTCAAACAGAAGCTCGTAGCAAATTCGAACGATAATAACTTTTCACTTGGAAGTCCGATTGAGTCCCGTAATATATCGAGATGCTCAAAATTTAAAACCGAAGTTCGTAGCAAATTCGAACGACAATAACTTTTCACTCGGAACACTGATGGAGTCCCTTAACATATCGAGATGCTCAAAATTGAAAACAGAAGCTCTGAGAAAATTCTAACGACAATATCTTTTCACTCGGAAGTCTGATTGAGTCCCGTAATATATCGAGACGTTCAAAATTTAAAATCGAAGATCATAGCAAATTCTAACGACAATAACTTTTCACTCGGAAGTCCGATTGAGTCCTGTAATATATCGAGACGCTCGAAATTTAAAACCGAAGCTCATAGCAAATTCGAACGACAATAACTTTTCACTCGGAAGTATGATTGAGTGCCGTAACATATTGAGACGCTCGAAATTTAAAATCGAAGATCGTAGCAAATTCTAACGACAATAACTTTTCACTCGGAAGTCCGATTGAGTCCCGTAATATATCGAGATGCTCAAAATTGAAAACAGAAGCTCTGAGAAAATTCTAACGACAATATCTTTTCACTCGGAAGTCTGATTGAGTCCCGTAATATATTGAGACGCTCAAAATTTAAAATCGAAGATCGTAGCAAATTCTAACGACAATAACTTTTCACTCGGAAGTCCGATTGAGTCCCGTAATATATCGAGACGCTCGAAATTTAAAATCGAAGCTCGTAGGAAATTGTAACGAGAATAACTTTTCACTCGGATGTCCGATTGATTCGCGTAATATATCTAGACGTTCGAAATATAAAATCGAAGCTCGTACCAAATTCGAACGACAATAACTTTTCACTCGGAAGTCTGATTGAGTCCAGTAATATATCGAGACGCTCGAAATTTAAAACCGAAGCTCATTGCAAATTCGAACGACAATAACTTTTCACTCGGAAGTCCGATTGAGTCCCGTAACATATTGAGATGCTCAAAATTGAAAATAGAAGCTCTGAGAAAATTCTAACGACAATATCTTTTCACTCAGAAGTCCGATTGAGTCCCGTAATATATCGAGACGCTCGAAATTTAAAACCGAAGCTCGTAGCATATTCGAACGACAATAACTTTTCACGCGGAAGTCCGATTGAGTACTGTAATATATCGAGACGATCGAAATTTAAAACTGAAGCTTGTAGAAAATTCGAACAACAATAACTTTTCACTTGGAAGTCCGATTGAGTCCCGTAATATATCGAGACGCTCGAAATTTAAAACCGAAGCTCGTAGCAAATTCGAACGACAATAACTTTTTACTCGGAAGTCCGATTGAGTCCCATAATATATCGAAATGCTCAAAATTTAAAACCGAATCTCGAGCAAATTCGAACTAAAATAACTTTTCACTCGGAAGTCCGATTGAGTCCTGTAATATATCGAGACGCTCGAAAATTAAAATCAAAGCTCGTAGCAAATTCGAACGATAATAACTTTTCTCTCGGAAGTCCGATTGAGTCCTGTAATATATCGAGACGCTCGAAATTTAAAACCGAAGCTCATAGCAAATTCGAATGACAATAACATTTCATTCGGAAGTCCGATTGAGTCCCGTAACATATCGAGACGCTCAAAATTGAAAACAGAAGCTTTAAAAAAATTCAAACGACAATATCTTTTCACTCGGAATTGCGATTGAGTCCCGTAATATATCGAGACGCTCGAAATTTAAAACCGAAGCTCGTAGCAAATTTGAACGACAATAACTTTTCACTCGGAAGTCCGATTGAGTCCTGTAATACATCGAGACGCTCGAAATTTAAAACCGAAGCTCGTAGCAAATTCGAACGACAATAACTTTTCACTCGGAAGTCCGATTGAGTCCCGTAACATATCGAGACGCTCGAAATTTAAAATCGAAGATCGTAGCAAATTCTAACGACAATAACTTTTCACTCGGAAGTCCGGTTGAGTCGCGTAATATATCTAGACGTTCGAAATTTCAAACAGAAGCTCGTAGCAAATTTGAACGATAATAACTTTTCACTTGGAAGTCCGATTGAGTCCCGTAATATATCGAGATGCTCGAAATTTAAAACCGAAGCTCGTAGCAAATTCGAACGACAATAACTTTTCACTCGGAACACTGATGGTGTCCCTTAACATATCGAGATGCTCAAAATTGAAAACATAAGCTCTGAGAAAATTCTAACGACAATATCTTTTCACTCGGAAGTCTGATTGAGTCCCGTAATATATCGAGACGTTCAAAATTTAAAATCGAAGATCATAGCAAATTCTAACGACAATAACTTTTCACTCGGAAGTCCGATTGAGTCCAGTAATATATCGAGACGCTCGAAATTTAAAACCGAAGCTCATAGCAAATTCGAACGACAATAACTTTTCACTCGGAAGTATGATTGAGTGCCGTAACATATTGAGACGCTCGAAATTTAAAATCGAAGATCGTAGCAAATTCTAACGACAATAACTTTTCACTCGAAAGTCCGATTGAGTCCCGTAATATATCGAGATGCTCAAAATTGAAAACAGAAGCTCTGAGAAAATTCTAACGACAATATCTTTTCACTCGGAAGTCTGATTGAGTCCCGTAATATATTGAGACGCTCAAAATTTAAAATCGAAGATCGTAGCAAATTCTAACGACAATAACTTTTCACTCGGAAGTCCGATTGAGTCCTGTAATATATCGAGACGATCGAAATTTAAAACCGAAGCTCGTAGCAAATTCGAACGACAATAACTTTTCACTTGGAAGTCCGATTGAGTCCCGTAACATATTGAGACGCTCGAAATTTAAAATCGAAGATCGTAGCAAATTCTAACGACAATAAATTTTCACTCGGAAGTCCGATTGAGTCCCGTAATATATCGAGATGCTCGAATTTTAAAACCGAAGCTCGTAGCAAATTCGAACGATAATAACATTTCACTTGGAAGTCCGATTGAGTCCCGTAATATATCGAGATGCTCGAAATTTAAAACCGAAGCTCGTAGCAAATTCGAACGACAATAACTTTTCACTCGCAACACTGATGGAGTCCCTTAACATATCGAGATGCTCATAATTGAAAACAGAAGCTCTGAGAAAATTCTAACGACAATATCTTTTCACTCGGAAGTCTGATTGAGTCCCATAATATATCGAGACGCTCAAAATTTAAAATCGAAGATCATAGCAAATTCGAACGACAATAACTTTTCACTCGGAAGTCCGATTGAGTCCTGTAATATATCGAGACGCTCGAAATTTAAAACCGAAGCTCATAGCAAATTCGAACGACAATAACTTTTCACTTGGAAGACTGATGGAGTCCCGTAACATATTGAGACGCTCGAAATTTAAAACCGAAGCTCATAGAAAATTCGAACGACAATAACTTTTCACTCGGAAGTCCGATTGAGTCCCGTAATATATCGAGATGCTCGAAATTTAAAACCGAAGCTCGTAGCAAATTCGAACGACAATAACTTTTCACTCGGAAGTCCGATTGAGTCCAGTAATATATCGAGACGCTCGAAATTTGAAACCGAAGCTCGTAGCAAATTCGAACGACAATAACTTTTCACTCGGAAGTCCGATTGAGTCTCGTAATATATCGAGACACTCGAAATATAAAACCGAAGCTCGTAGCAAATTCGAACGACAATAACTTTTCACTCGGAAGAGTCCGATTGAGTCCCGTAACATATCGAGACGCTCGAAATTTAAAATCGAAGATCGTAGCAAATTCTAACGACAATAACTTTTCTCTCGAAAGTCCGATTGAGTCGCGTTATATATCTAGACGTTCGAAATTTAAAACCGAAGCTCGTAGCAAATTCGAACGATAATAACTTTTCACTTGGAAGTCCGATAGAGTCCCGTAATATATCGAGATGCTCGAAATTTAAAACCGAAGCTCGTAGCAAATTCGAACGACAATAACTTTTCCCTCGAAACACTGATGGAGTCCCGTAACATATCGAGATGCTCAAAATTGAAAACAGATGCTCTGAGAAAATTCAAGCGACAATATCTTTTCAGTCGGAAGTCCGATTGAGTCCCGTAATATATCGAGACGCTCGAAATTTAAAATCGAAGATCGTAGCAAATTCTAACGACAATAACTTTTCCCTCGGAAGTCCGATTGAGTCCCGTAATATATCGAGACGCTCGAAATTTAAAATCGAAGATCGTAGCAAATTCTAACGACAATAACTTTTCACTCGGAAGTCCGACTGAGTCCCGTAACATTTCGAGACGCTCATAATTGAAAACAGAAGCTTTAAGAAAATTCAAACGACAATATCTTTTCACTCGGAAGTCCGATTGAGTCCCGTAATATATCGAGACGCTCGAAATTTAAAATCGAAGATCGTAGCAAATTCTAACGACAATAACTTTTCACTCGGAAGTCCGATTGAGTCCCGTAATATATCGAGATGCTCGAAATTGAAAACCGAAGCTCGTAGCAAATTCTAACGACAATATCTTTTCACTCGGAAGTCTGATTGAGTCCCGTAATATATCGAGATGCTCGAAATTTAAAACCGAAGCTCGTAGCAAATTCGATCGTCAATAACTTTTCACTCGGAAGTCAGATTGAGTCCCGTAACATATTGAGACGCTCGAAATTAAAAATCGCAGATCGTAGCATATTCTAACGACAATAACTTTTCACTCAGAAGTCCGATTGAGTCGCGTAATATATCTAGACGTTCGAAATTTCAAACCGAAGCTCGAAGCAAATTCGAACGATAATAACTTTTCACTTGGAAGTCCGATTGAGTCCGGTAATATATCGAGATGCTCAAAATTGAAAACAGAAGCTTTAAGAAAATTCAAACGACAATATCTTTTCACTCGGAAGTTCGATTGAGTCCCGTAATATATCGAGACGCTCGAAATATAAAACCGAAGCTCGTAGCAAATTCGAACGACAATAACTTTTCACTCGGAAGTCCGATTGAGTCCTGTAATATATCGAGACGCTCGAAATTTAAAATCGAAGATCGTAGCAAATTATAACGACAATAACTTTTCACTCGAAAGTCCGATTGAGTCGCGTAATATATCTAGACGTTCGAAATTTCAAACCGAAGCTCGTAGCAAATTCGAACGATAATAACTTTTCACTTGGAAGTCCGATAGAGTCCCGTAATATATCGAGATGCTCGAAATTTAAAACCGAAGCTCGTAGCAAATTCGAACGACAATAACCTTTCACTCGAAACACTGATGGAGTCCTGTAACATATCGAGATGCTCAAAATTGAAAACAGATGCTCTAAGAAAATTCTAGCGACAATATCTTTTCAGTCGGAAGTCCGATTGAGTCCCGTAATATATCGAGACGCGCAAAATTTAAAATCGAAGCTCGTAGCAAATTCGAACGACAATAACTTTTCAATCGGAAGTCCGATTGAGTCCTGTAATATATCGAGACGCTCGAAATTTAAAACCGAAGCTCGTAGCAAATTCTAACAACAATAACTTTTCACTCGGAAGTCCGATTGAGTCTCGCAACATATCGAGATGCTCAAAATTGAAACTAGAAGCTCTGAGAAAATTCTAACGACAATATCTTTTCACTCGGAAGTCCGATTGAGTCCCGTAATATATCGAGACGCTCGAAATTTAAAACCGAAGCTCGTAGCAAATTCGAACGACAATAACTTTTCACTCGGAAGTCCGATTGAGTCCCGTAACATATTGAGACGCTCGAAATTTAAAATCGAAGATCGTAGCAAATTCTAACGACAATAACTTTTCACTCGGAAGTCCGATTGAGTCCAGTAATATATCGAGACGCTCGAAATTTAAAACCGAAGCTCGTAGCAAATTTGAAAGACAATAACTTTTCACTCGGAAGTCCGATTAAGTCCCGTAATATATCGAGACGCTCGAAATTTAAAACCGAAGCTCGTAGCAAATTCGAAAGCCAATAACGTTTCACTCGGAAGTCCGATTGAGTCCCGTAATATATCGAGATGCTCAAAATTGAAAACAGAAGCTTTAAGAAAATTCTAACGACAATATCTTTTCACTCGGAAGTCCGATTGAGTCCCGTAATATATCGAGACGCTCGAATTTAAAACCGAAGCTCGTAGAAAATTCGAACGACAATAACTTTTCACTCGGAAGTCCGATTGAGTCCCGTAACATATCGAGATGCTCAAAATTGAAAATAGAAGCTTTGAGAAAATTCTGACGACAACATCTTTTCACTCGGAAATCCGATTGAGTCCCGTAATATATCGAGACACTCGAAATTTAAAACCGAAGCTCGTAGCAAATTCGAACGACAATGACTTTTCACTCGGAAGTCCGATTAAGTCCCGTAACATATTGAGACGCTTGAAATTTAAAATCGAAGATCGTAGCAAATTCTAACGACAATAACTTTTCACTCAGAAGTTCGATTGAGTCCCGTAATATATCGAGATGCTCGAAATTTAAAACCGAAGCTCGTGGCAAATTTGAACGACAATAACTTTTCACTCGGAAGTCCGATTGAGTCTAGTAATATATCGAGACGCTCCAAATTTAAAACCGAAGCTCGTAGCAAATTTGAACGACAATAACTTTTCACTCGAAAGTCTGATTAAGTCCCGTAATATATCGAGACGCTCGAAATTTAAAACCGAAGCTCGTAGCAAATTCGAAAGCCAATAACGTTTCACTCGGAAGTCCGATTGAGTCCCGTAATATATCGAGATGCTCGAAATTTAAAACCGAAGCTCGTAGCAAATTCGAACGACAATAACTTTTCACTCGAAAGTCCGATTGAGTCCCGTAACATATTGAGACGCTCGAAATTGAAAATCGAAGATTGAAGCAAATTCGAAAGCCAATAACGTTTCACTCGGAAGTCCGATTGAGTCCCGTAATATATCGAGACGCTCGAAATTTAAAACCGAAGCTCGTAGCAAATTCGAACGACAATAACTTTTCACTCGGATGTCCGATTGAATCTAGTAATATATCGAGACGCTCGAAATTTAAAACCTAAGCTCGTAGCAAATTCGAACGACAATAACTTTTCACTCGGAAGTCCGATTGAGTCCTGTAATATATCGAGACGCTCGAAATTTAAAACCGAAGCTCGTAGCAAATTCGAATGAGAATAAAATTTCACTCGGAAGTCCGATTGAGTCCCATAACATATCGAGATGCTCAAAATTGAAAATAGAAGCTCTGAGAAAATTCTAACGACAATATCATTTCACTCGGAAGTCCGATTGAGTCCCGTAATATATCGAGACGCTCGAAATTTAAAACCGAAGCTTGTAGCAAATTTGAACGACAATAACTTTTCACTCGGAAGTCCGATAAAGTCCCGTAACATATCGAGATGCTCAAAATTGAAAATAGAAGCTCTGAGAAAATTCTAACGACAATATCTTTTCACTCGGAAGTCCGATTGAGTCCCGTAATATATCGAGACGCTCGAAATTTAAAACCGAAGCTTGTAGCAAATTTGAACGACAATAACTTTTCACTCGGAAGTCCGATTGAGTCCCGTAACATATTGAGACGCTCGAAATTTAAAATCGAAGATCGTAGCAAATTCTAACGACAATAACTTTTCACTCGGAAGTCCGATTGAGTCCCGTAATATATCGAGATGCTCGAAATTTAAAACCGAAGCTCGTAGCAAATTCGAACGATAATAACTTTTAACTTGGAAGTCCGGTAGAGTCCCGTAATATATCGAGATGCTCGAAATTTAAAACCGAAGCTCGTAGCAAATTCGAACGATAATAACTTTTCACTCGGAAGTCCGATTGAGTCCCGTAATATATCGAGACGCTCGAAATTTAAAACCGAAGCACGTAGCAAATTCGAACGACAATAACTTTTCACTCGGAACACTGATGGAGTCCCGTAACATATCGAGATCTCAAAATTGAAAACAGAAGCTCTGAGAAAATTCTAACGACAATATCTTTTCACTCGGAAGTCTGATTGAGTCCCGTAATATATCGAGACGCTCAAAATTTAAAATCGAAGATCGTAGCAAATTCTAACGACAATAACTTTTCACTCGGAAGTCCGATTGAGTCCTGTAATATATCAAGACGCTCGAAATTTAAAACCGAAGCTCGTAGCAAATTCGAACGACAATAACTTTTCACTCGAAAGTCCGATTGAGTCCCGTAACATATTGAGACGCTCGAAATTGAAAATCGAAGATTGAAGCAAATTCGAAAGCCAATAACGTTTCACTCGAAAGTCCGATTGAGTCCCGTAACATATTGAGACGCTCGAAATTGAAAATCGAGGATTGAAGCAAATTCGAAAGCCAATAACGTTTCACTCGGAAGTCCGATTGAGTCCCGTAATATATCGAGACGCTCGAAATTTAAAACCGAAGCTCGTAGCAAATTCGAACGACCATAACTTTTCACTCGGAACACTGATGGAGTCCCGTAACATATCGAGATCTCAAAATTGAAAACAGAAGCTCTGAGAAAATTCTAACGACAATATCTTTTCACTCGGAAGTCTGATTGAGTCCCGTAATATATCGAGACGCTCAAAATTTAAAATCGAAGATCGTAGCAAATTCTAACGACAATAACTTTTCACTCGGAAGTCCGATTGAGTCCTGTAATATATCGAGACGCTCGAAATTTAAAACCGAAGCTCGTAGCAAATTCGAACGACAATAACTTTTCACTCGAAAGTCCGATTGAGTCCCGTAACATATTGAGACGCTCGAAATTGAAAATCGAAGATTGAAGCAAATTCGAAAGCCAATAACGTTTCACTCGGAAGTCCGATTGAGTCCCGTAATATATCGAGACGCTCGAAATTTAAAACCGAAGCTCGTAGCAAATTCGAACGACAATAACTTTTCACTCGGATGTCCGATTGAATCTAGTAATATATCGAGACGCTCGAAATTTAAAACCGAAGCTCGTAGCAAATTCGAACGACAATAACTTTTCACTCGGAAGTCCGATTGAGTCCTGTAATATATCGAGACGCTCGAAATTTAAAACCGAAGCTCGTAGCAAATTCGAATGAGAATAAAATTTCACTCGGAAGTCCGATTGAGTCCCATAACATATCGAGATGCTCAAAATTGAAAATAGAAGCTCTGAGAAAATTCTAACGACAATATCATTTCACTCGGAAGTCCGATTGAGTCCCGTAATATATCGAGACGCTCGAAATTTAAAACCGAAGCTTGTAGCAAATTTGAACGACAATAACTTTTCACTCGGAAGTCCGATAAAGTCCCGTAACATATCGAGATGCTCAAAATTGAAAATAGAAGCTCTGAGAAAATTCTAACGACAATATCTTTTCACTCGGAAGTCCGATTGAGTCCCGTAATATATCGAGACGCTCGAAATTTAAAACCGAAGCTTGTAGCAAATTTGAACGACAATAACTTTTCACTCGGAAGTCCGATTGAGTCCCGTAACATATTGAGACGCTCGAAATTTAAAATCGAAGATCGTAGCAAATTCTAACGACAATAACTTTTCACTCGGAAGTCCGATTGAGTCCCGTAATATATCGAGATGCTCGAAATTTAAAACCGAAGCTCGTAGCAAATTCGAACGATAATAACTTTTAACTTGGAAGTCCGGTAGAGTCCCGTAATATATCGAGATGCTCGAAATTTAAAACCGAAGCTCGTAGCAAATTCGAACGATAATAACTTTTCACTCGGAAGTCCGATTGAGTCCCGTAATATATCGAGACGCTCGAAATTTAAAACCGAAGCACGTAGCAAATTCGAACGACAATAACTTTTCACTCGGAACACTGATGGAGTCCCGTAACATATCGAGATCTCAAAATTGAAAACAGAAGCTCTGAGAAAATTCTAACGACAATATCTTTTCACTCGGAAGTCTGATTGAGTCCCGTAATATATCGAGACGCTCAAAATTTAAAATCGAAGATCGTAGCAAATTCTAACGACAATAACTTTTCACTCAGAAGTCCGATTGAGTCCTGTAATATATCAAGACGCTCGAAATTTAAAACCGAAGCTCGTAGCAAATTCGAACGACAATAACTTTTCACTCGAAAGTCCGATTGAGTCCCGTAACATATTGAGACGCTCGAAATTGAAAATCGAAGATTGAAGCAAATTCGAAAGCCAATAACGTTTCACTCGAAAGTCCGATTGAGTCCCGTAACATATTGAGACGCTCGAAATTAAAATCGAGATTAGCAAATTCGAAAGCAATAACTTTTCACTCGGAAGTCCGATTGAGTCCCGTAATATATCGAGACGCTCGAAATTTAAAACCGAAGCTCGTAGCAAATTCGAACGACCATAACTTTTCACTCGGAACACTGATGGAGTCCCGTAACATATCGAGATCTCAAAATTGAAAACAGAAGCTCTGAGAAAATTCTAACGACAATATCTTTTCACTCGGAAGTCTGATTGAGTCCCGTAATATATCGAGACGCTCAAATTTAAAAATCGAAGATCGTAGCAAATTCTAACGACAATAACTTTTCACTCGGAAGTCCGATTGAGTCCTGTAATATATCGAGACGCTCGAAATTTAAAACCGAAGCTCGTAGCAAATTCGAACGACAATAACTTTTCACTCGAAGTCCGATTGAGTCCCGTAACATATTGAGACGCTCGAAAATTGAAAATCGAAGATTGAAGCAAATTCGAAACGACAATAACGTTTCACTCGGAAGTCCGATTGAGTCCCGTAATATATCGAGACGCTCGAAATTTAAAACCGAAGCTCGTAGCAAATTCGAACGACAATAACTTTTCACTCGGAGTCCGATTGATCTGTAATATATCGAGACGCTCGAAATTTAAAACCGAAGCTCGTAGCAAATTCGAACGACAATAACTTTTCACTCGGAAGTCCGATTGAGTCCTGTAATATATCGAGACGCTCGAAATTTAAAACCGAA
>NW_021144128.1:0-37397 GCF_004193775.1 Glycine soja
AAGGCAATCCTCCATTCTCACCCTTTTTTCGGAGCCCCATGAATGTTATTGCTAGCGCTGTTCATGTGTCTCCATTTTCGAGTTTGGAGCTGTGTTTCATGATTGCCTAAGTCGGACCCTCAAGGCAATCTCCATTCTCACCCTTTTCGGAGCCCATGAATGTTATTGCCTAGGCTGTCATGTGTCCTCCACTTTCGAGTTGGAGCTGTGTTCATGATTGCCTAAGTGAGGACCTCAAGGAAATCTTCCATTCTCACCCTTTTTCGGAGCCCCATGAATGTTATTGCCTAGCGCTGTTCATGTGTCCTCCATTTTCGAGTTTGGAGCTGTGTTTCATGATTGCCTAAGTGAGGACCCTCAAGGCAATCCTCCATTCTCACCCTTTTTCGGAGCCCCATGAATGTTATTGCCTAGCGCTGTTCATGTGTCCTCCATTTCGAGTTTGGAGTGTGTTTCATGATTGCCTAAGTGAGGACCCTCAAGGCAATCCTCCATTCTCACCCTTTTTCGGAGCCCATGAATGTTATTGCCTAGGCTGTTCATGTGTCCTCCATTTTCAAGTTTGGAGCTGTGTTTCATGATCGCCGAAGTGAGGACCCTCAAGGCAATCCTCCATTCTCACCCTTTTTCGGAGCCCCATGAATCTTATTGCCTTGCGCTGTTCATGTGTCCTCCTCTTTCGAGTTTGGAGCTGTCTATCATGATCGCCTAAGTGAGGACCCACAAGGCAATCCTCCATTCTCACCCTTTTTCGGAGCCCCATGAATGTTCTTGCCTAGGGCTGTTCATGTGTCCTCTACTTTCAAGATTGGAGCAGTATTTCTTGATTGCCTAAGTGAGGACCCTCAAGGCAATCATCCATTCTCACCTTTTTCGGAGCCCATGAATGTTATTGCCTAGCGCTGTTCATGTGTCCTCCACTTTCGAGTTTGGAGCTGTGTTTCATGATTGCTAAGTGAGGACCCTCAAGGAAATCCTCCATTCTCACCCTTTTTCGGAGCCCCATGAATGTTATTGCCTAGCGCTGTTCATGTGTCCTCCATTTTTGAGTTTGGAGCTGGGTTTCATGATCGCCTAAGTGAGGACCCTCAAGGCAATCCTCCATTCTCAACCTTTTTTGGAGCCCCGAGAATGTTATTGCCTAGCGCTGTTCATGTGTCCTCCACTTTCGAGTTGGAGTGTGTTTCATGATTGCCTAAGTGAGGACCCTCAAGGCAATCCTCCATTCTCACCCTTTTTCGGAGCCCCATGAATGTTATTGGCTAGGGCTGTCCATGTGTCCTCCGCTTTCGAGTTTGGAGCTGTGTTTCATGATTGCCTAAGTGAGGACCCTCAAGGCAATCCTCCATTCTCACCCTTTTTCGGAGCCCCAAGAATGTTATTGCCTAGCGCTGTTCATGTGTCCTCCACTTTCGAGTTGGAGCTGTGTTTCATGATTGCCTAAGTGAGGACCCTCAAGGCAATCCTCCATTCTCACCCTTTTTCGGAGCCCCATGAATGTTATTGCCTAGCGCTGTTCATGTGTCCTCCATTTTCGAGTTTGGAGCTGTGTTTCATGATTGCCTAAGTGAGGACCCTCAAGGCAATCCTCCATTCTCACCCTTTTTCGGAGCCCATGAATGTTATTGCCTAGCGCTGTTCATGTGTCCTCCACTTTCGAGTTTGGAGCTGTGTTTCATGATTGCCTAAGTGAGGACCCTCAAGGCAATCCTCCATTCTCACCCTTTTTCGGAGCCCCATGAATGTTATTGCCTAGCGCTGTTCATGTGTCCTCCATTTCGAGTTTGGAGCTGTGTTTCATGATTGCCTAAGTGAGGACCCTCAAGGCAATCCTCCATTCTCACCTTTTTCGGAGCCCATGAATGTTATTGCCTAGCGCTGTTCATGTGTCCTCCACTTTCGAGTTTGGAGTGTGTTTCATGATTGCCTAAGTGAGGACCCTCAAGGCAATCCTCCATTCTCACCCTTTTTCGGAGCCCCATGAATGTTATTGCCTAGGCTGTTCATGTGTCCTCCACTTTCGAGTTTGGAGCTGTGTTTCATGATTGCCTAAGTGAGGACCCTCAAGGCAATCCTCCATTCTCACCCTTTTTCGGAGCCCCATGAATGTTATTGCCTAGCGCTGTTCATGTGTCCTCCACTTTCGAGTTTGGAGCTGTGTTTCATGATTGCCTAAGTGAGGACCCTCAAGGCAATCCTCCATTCTCACCCTTTTTCGGAGCCCCATGAATGTTATTGCCTAGCGCTGTTCATGTGTCCTCCATTTCGAGTTTGGAGCTGTGTTTCATGATTGCCTAAGTGGGACCCTCAAGGCAATCCTCCATTCTCACCCTTTTTCGGAGCCCCATGAATGTTATTGCCTAGGCTGTTCATGTGTCCTCCATTTCGAGTTTGGAGCTGTGTTTCATGATTGCCTAAGTGAGGAACCTCAAGGCAATCCTCCATTCTCACCCTTTTTCGGAGCCCCATGAATGTTATTGCCTAGCGCTGTTCATGTGTCCTCCACTTTCGAGTTTGGAGCTGTGTTTCATGATTGCCTAAGTGAGGACCCTCAAGGCAATCCTCCATTCTCACCCTTTTTCGGAGCCCCATGAATGTTATTGCCTAGCGCTGTTCATGTGTCCTCCACTTTCGAGTTTGGAGTTGTGTTTCATGATTGCCTAAGTGAGGACCCTCAAGGCAATCCTCCATTCTCACCCTTTTTCGGAGCCCCATGAATGTTATTGCCTAGCGCTGTTCATGTGTCCTCCACTTTCGAGTTTGGAGTGTGTTTCATGATTGCCTAAGTGAGGACCCTCAAGGCAATCCTCCATTCTCACCCTTTTTCGGAGCCCCATGAATGTTATTGCCTAGCGCTGTTCATGTGTCCTCCACTTTCGAGTTTGGAGCTGTGTTTCATGATTGCCTAAGTGAGGACCCTCAAGGCAATCCTCCATTCTCACCCTTTTTCGGAGCCCCATGAATGTTATTGCCTAGCGCTGTTCATGTGTCCTCCACTTTCGAGTTTGGAGCTGTGTTTCATGATTGCCTAAGTGAGGACCCTCAAGGCAATCCTCCATTCTCACCCTTTTTCGGAGCCCCATGAATGTTATTGCCTAGCGCTGTTCATGTGTCCTCCACTTTCGAGTTTGGAGCTGTGTTTCATGATTGCCTAAGTGAGGACCCTCAAGGCAATCCTCCATTCTCACCCTTTTTCGGAGCCCCATGAATGTTCTTGCCTAGGGCTGTTCATGTGTCCTCCACTTTCGAGATTGGAGCTGTATTTCATGATCACCTAAGTGAGGACCCTCAAGGCAATCCTCCATTCTCACCCTTTTTCGGAGCCCCATGAATGTTATTGCCTAGCGCTGTTCATGTGTCCTCCATTTCCAGATTGGAGCTGTGTTTCATGATTGCCTAAGTGAGGACCCTCAACGCAATCCTCCATTCTCACCCTTTTTCGGCGCCCCATGAATGTTATTGCCTAGCGCTGTTCATGTGTCCTCCATTTTCGAGTTTGGAGCTGTGTTTCATGATTGCCTAAGTGAGGACCCTCAAGGCAATCCTCCATTCTCACCCTTTTTCGGAGCCCTATGAATGTTATTGCCTAGGCTGTTCATGTGTCCTCCACTTTCGAGTTTGGAGCTGTGTTTCATGATTGCCTAAGTGAGGACCCTCAAGGCAATCCTCCATTCTCACCCTTTTTCGGAGCCCCATGAATGTTATTGCCTAGCGCTGTTCATGTGTCCTCCACTTTCGAGTTTGGAGCTGTGTTTCATGATTGCCTAAGTGAGGACCCTCAAGGCAATCCTCCATTCTCACCTTTTTCGGAGCCCCATGAACGTCATTGCCTAGCGCTGTTCATGTGTCCTCCATTTCGAGTTTGGAGCTGTGTTTCATGATTGCCTAAGTGAGGACCCTCAAGGCAATCCTCCATTCTCACCCTTTTTCGGAGCCCATGAATGTTATTGCCTAGCGCTGTTCATGTGTCCTCCATTTCGAGTTTGGAGCTGTGTTTCATGATTGCCTAAGTGAGGACCCTCAAGGCAATCCTCCATTCTCACCCTTTTTCGGAGCCCCATGAATGTTATTGCCTAGCGCTGTTCATGTGTCCTCCATTTTCGAGTTTGGAGTGTGTTTCATGATTGCCTAAGTGAGGACCCTCAAGGCAATCCTCCATTCTCACCCTTTTTCGGAGCCCATGAATGTTATTGCCTAGGCTGTTCATGTGTCCTCCATTTCGAGTTGGAGCTGTGTTTCATGATTGCCTAAGTGAGGACCCTCAAGGCAATCCTCCATTCTCACCCTTTTTCGGAGCCCCATGAATGTTATTGCCTAGGCTGTTCATGTGTCCTCCATTTCGAGTTTGGAGCTGTGTTTCATGATTGCCTAAGTGAGGACCCTCAAGGCAATCCTCCATTCTCACCCTTTTTCGGAGCCCCATGAATGTTATTGCCTCGCGCTGTTCATGTGTCCTCCACTTTCGAGTTTGGAGCTGTGTTTCATGATTGCCTAAGTGAGGACCCTCAAGGCAATCCTCCATTCTCACCCTTTTTCGGAGCCCCATGAATGTTATTGCCTAGCGCTGTTCATGTGTCCTCCATTTCCAGATTGGAGCTGTGTTTCATGATTGCCTAAGTGAGGACCCTCAACGCAATCCTCCATTCTCACCCTTTTTCGGCGCCCCATGAATGTTATTGCCTAGCGCTGTTCATGTGTCCTCCACTTTTGAGTTTGGAGCTGTGTTTCATGATTGCCTAAGTGAGGACCCTCAAGGCAATCCTCCATTCTCACCCTTTTTCGGAGCCCCATGAATGTTATTGCCTAGCGCTGTTCATGTGTCCTCCACTTTCGAGTTTGGAGCTGTGTTTCATGATTGCCTAAGTGAGGACCCTCAAGGCAATCCTCCATTCTCACCCTTTTTCGGAGCCCCATGAATGTTATTGCCTAGCGCTGTTCATGTGTCCTCCACTTTTGAGATTGGAGCTGTGTTTCATGATTGCCTAAGTGCGGACCCTCAAGGCAATCCTCCATTCTCACCCTTTTTCGGAGCCCCATGAATGTTATTGCCTAGCGCTGTTCATGTGTCCTCCATTTCCAGTTTGGAGCTGTGTTTCATGATTGCCTAAGTGAGGACCCTCAAGGCAATCCTCCATTCTCACCCTTTTTCGGAGCCCCATGAATGTTATTGCCTAGGCTGTTCATGTGTCCTCCATTTCGAGTTTGGAGCTGTGTTTCATGATTGCCTAAGTGAGGACCCTCAAGGCAATCCTCCATTCTCACCCTTTTTCGGAGCCCCATGAATGTTATTGCCTAGGCTGTTCATGTGTCCTCCATTTCGAGTTTGGAGCTGTGTTTCATGATTGCCTAAGTGAGGACCCTCAAGGCAATCCTCCATTCTCACCCTTTTTCGGAGCCCCATGAATGTTATTGCCTAGGCTGTTCATGTGTCCTCCATTTTCGAGTTTGGAGCTGTGTTTCATGATTGCCTAAGTGAGGACCCTCAAGGCAATCCTCCATTCTCACCCTTTTTCGGAGCCCCATGAATGTTATTGCCTAGCGCTGTTCATGTGTCCTCCACTTTCGAGTTTGGAGCTGTGTTTCATGATTGCCTAAGTGAGGACCCTCAAGGCAATCCTCCATTCTCACCCTTTTTCGAAGCCCATGAATGTTATTGCCTAGCACTGTTCATGTGTCCTCCACTTTCGAGTTTGGAGCTGTGTTTCATGATTGCCTAAGTGAGGACCCTCAAGGCAATCCTCCATTCTCACCCTTTTTCGGAGCCCCATGAATGTTATTGCCTAGGCTGTTCATGTGTCCTCCACTTTCGAGTTTGGAGCTGTGTTTCATGATTGCCTAAGTGAGGACCCTCAAGGCAATCCTCCATTCTCACCCTTTTTCGGAGCCCCATGAATGTTATTGCCTAGCGCTGTTCATGTGTCCTCCACTTTCGAGTTGGAGCTGTGTTTCATGATTGCCTAAGTGAGGACCCTCAAGGCAATCCTCCATTCTCACCCTTTTTCGGAGCCCCATGAATGTTATTGCCTAGCGCTGTTCATGTGTCCTCCACTTTCGAGTTTGGAGCTGTGTTTCATGATTGCCTAAGTGAGGACCCTCAAGGCAATCCTCCATTCTCACCCTTTTTCGGAGCCCCATGAATGTTATTGCCTAGCGCTGTTCATGTGTCCTCCACTTTCGAGTTTGGAGCTGTGTTTCATGATTGCCTAAGTGAGGACCCTCAAGGCAATCCTCCATTCTCACCCTTTTTCGGAGCCCCATGAATGTTATTGCCTAGCGCTGTTCATGTGTCCTCCACTTTCGAGTTTGGAGCTGTGTTTCATGATTGCCTAAGTGAGGACCCTCAAGGCAATCCTCCATTCTCACCCTTTTTCGGAGCCCCATGAATGTTATTGCCTAGCGCTGTTCATGTGTCCTCCACTTTCGAGTTGGAGCTGTGTTTCATGATTGCCTAAGTGAGGACCCTCAAGGCAATCCTCCATTCTCACCCTTTTTCGGAGCCCCATGAATGTTATTGCCTAGCGCTGTTCATGTGTCCTCCATTTCGAGTTTGGAGCTGTGTTTCATGATTGCCTAAGTGAGGACCCTCAAGGCAATCCTCCATTCTCACCCTTTTTCGGAGCCCCATGAATGTTATTGCCTAGCGCTGTTCATGTGTCCTCCATTTCGAGTTTGGAGCTGTGTTTCATGATTGCCTAAGTGAGGACCCTCAAGGCAATCCTCCATTCTCACCCTTTTTCGGAGCCCCATGAATGTTATTGCCTAGCGCTGTTCATGTGTCCTCCATTTCGAGTTTGGAGCTGTGTTTCATGATTGCCTAAGTGAGGACCCTCAAGGCAATCCTCCATTCTCACCCTTTTTCGGAGCCCCATGAATGTTATTGCCTAGCGCTGTTCATGTGTCCTCCATTTTCGAGTTTGGAGCTATGTTTCATGATTGCCTAAGTGAGGACCCTCAAGGCAATCCTCCATTCTCACCCTTTTTCGGAGCCCCATGAATGTTATTGCCTAGCGCTGTTCATGTGTCCTCCACTTTCGAGTTTGGAGCTGTGTTTCATGATTGCCTAAGTGAGGACCCTCAAGGCAATCCTCCATTCTCACCCTTTTTCGGAGCCCCATGAATGTTATTGCCTAGCGCTGTTCATGTGTCCTCCACTTTCGAGTTTGGAGCTGTGTTTCATGATTGCCTAAGTGAGGACCCTCAAGGCAATCCTCCATTCTGACCCTTTTTCGGAGCCCCATGAATGTTCTTGCCTAGCGCTGTTCATGTGTCCTCCACTTTCGAGATTGGAGCTGTATTTCATGATTGCCTAAGTGAGGACCCTCAAGGCAATCCTCCATTCCCACCCTTTTTCGGAGCCCATGAATGTTATTGCCTAGCGCTGTTCATGTGTCCTCCATTTTCGAGTTTGGAGCTGTGTTTCATTATCGCCTAAGTGAGGACCCTCAAGGCAATCCTCCATTCTCACCCTTTTTCGGAGCCCCATGAATGTTATTGCCTAGCGCTGTTCATGTGTCCTCCACTTTCGAGTTTGGAGCTGTGTTTCATGATTGCCTAAGTGAGGACCCTCAAGGCAATCCTCCATTCTCACCCTTTTTCGGAGCCCCATGAATGTTATTGCCTAGCGCTGTTCATGTGTCCTCCACTTTCGAGTTTGGAGCTGTGTTTCATGATCGCCTAAGTGAGGAACCTCAAGGCAATCCTCCATTCTCACCCTTTTTCGGAGCCCCATGAATGTTATTGCCTAGCGCTGTTCATGTGTCCTCCACTTTCGAGTTTGGAGCTGTGTTTCATGATCGCCTAAGTGAGGAACCTCAAGGCAATCCTCCATTCTCACCCTTTTTCGGAGCCCCATGAATGTTATTTCCTAGCGCTGTTCATGTGTCCTTCATTTTCGGGTTTGGAGCTGTGTTTCATGATTACCTAAGTGAGGACCCTCAAGGCAATCCTCCATTCTCACCCTTTTTCGAAGCCCCATGAATGTTATTGCCTAGGCTGTTCATGTGTCCTCCACTTTCGAGTTTGGAGTTGTGTTTCATGATTGCCTAAGTGAGGACCCTCAAGGAAATCATCCATTCTCACCCTTTTTCGGAGCCCCATGAATGTTATTGCCTAGCGCTGTTCATGTGTCCTCCACTTTCGAGTTTGGAGCTGTGTTTCATGATTGCCTAAGTGAGGACCCTCAAGGCAATCCTCCATTCTCACCCTTTTTCGGAGCCCATGAATGTTATTGCCCAGCGCTGTTCATGTGTCCTCCACTTTCGAGTTTGAAGCTGTGTTTCATGATTGCCTAAGTGAGGACCCTCAAGGCAATCCTCCATTCTCACCCTTTTTCGGAGCCCCAAGAATGTTATTGCCTAGCGCTTTTCATGTGTCATCCACTTTCGAGTTTGGAGCTGTGTTTCATGATTGCCTAAGTGAGGACCCTCAAGGCAATCCTCCATTCTCACCCTTTTTCGGAGCCCCATGAATGTTATTGCCTAGCGCTGTTCATGTGTCCTCCATTTCCAGATTGGAGCTGTGTTTCATGATTGCCTAAGTGAGGACCCTCAAGGCAATCCTCCATTCTCACCCTTTTTCGGAGCCCCATGAATGTTATTGCCTAGCGCTGTTCATGTGTCCTCCACTTTCGAGTTTGGAGCTGTGTTTCATGATTGCCTAAGTGAGGACCCTCAAGGCAATCCTCCATTCTCACCCTTTTTCGGAGCCCCATGAATGTTATTGCCTAGCGCTGTTCATGTGTCCTCCATTTCGAGTTTGGAGCTGTGTTTCATGATTGCCTAAGTGAGGACCCTCAAGGCAATCCTCCATTCTCACCCTTTTTCGGAGCCCCATGAATGTTATTGCCTAGCGCTGTTCATGTGTCCTCCACTTTCGAGTTTGGAGTTGTGTTTCATGATTGCCTAAGTGAGGACCCTCAAGGCAATCATCCATTCTCACCCTTTTTCGGAGCCCCATGAATGTTATTGCCTAGCGCTGTTCATGTGTCCTCCATTTCGAGTTTGGAGCTGTGTTTCATGATTGCCTAAGTGAGGACCCTCAAGGCAATCCTCCATTCTCACCCTTTTTCGGAGCCCCATGAATGTTATTGCCTAGCGCTGTTCATGTGTCCTCCATTTCGAGTTTGGAGTGTGTTCATGATTGCCTAAGTGAGGACCCTCAAGGCAATCCTCCATTCTCACCCTTTTTCGGAGCCCCATGAATGTTATTGCCTAGCGCTGTTCATGTGTCCTCCATTTCGAGTTTGGAGCTGTGTTTCATGATTGCCTAAGTGAGGACCCTCAAGGCAATCCTCCATTCTCACCCTTTTTCGGAGCCCCATGAATGTTATTGCCTAGCGCTGTTCATGTGTCCTCCACTTTCGAGTTTGGAGCTGTGTTTCATGATTGCCTAAGTGAGGACCCTCAAGGCAATCCTCCATTCTCACCCTTTTTCGGAGCCCCATGAATGTTATTGCCTAGCGCTGTTCATGTGTCCTCCATTTTCGAGTTTGGAGCTGTGTTTCATGATTGCCTAAGTGAGGACCCTCAAGGCAATCCTCCATTCTCACCCTTTTTCGGAGCCCATGAATGTTATTGCCTAGCGCTGTTCATGTGTCCTCCACTTTCGAGTTGGAGTTGTGTTTCATGATTGCCTAAGTGAGGACCCTCAAGGCAATCCTCCATTCTCACCCTTTTTCGGAGCCCCATGAATGTTATTGCCTAGCGCTGTTCATGTGTCCTCCATTTCGAGTTTGGAGCTGTGTTTCATGATTGCCTAAGTGAGGACCCTCAAGGCAATCCTCCATTCTCACCCTTTTTCGGAGCCCCATGAATGTTATTGCCTAGCGCTGTTCATGTGTCCTCCACTTTCGAGTTTGGAGCTGTGTTTCATGATTGCCTAAGTGAGGACCCTCAAGGCAATCCTCCATTCTCACCCTTTTTCGGAGCCCCATGAATGTTATTGCCTAGCGCTGTTCATGTGTCCTCCACTTTCGAGTTTGGAGTGTGTTTCATGATTGCCTAAGTGAGGACCCTCAAGGCAATCCTCCATTCTCACCCTTTTTCGGAGCCCCATGAATGTTATTGCCTAGCGCTGTTCATGTGTCCTCCATTTCGAGTTTGGAGCTGTGTTTCATGATTGCCTAAGTGAGGACCCTCAAGGCAATCCTCCATTCTCACCCTTTTTCGGAGCCCCATGAATGTTATTGCCTAGCGCTGTTCATGTGTCCTCCACTTTCGAGTTTGGAGCTGTGTTTCATGATTGCCTAAGTGAGGACCCTCAAGGCAATCCTCCATTCTCACCCTTTTTCGGAGCCCCATGAATGTTATTGCCTAGCGCTGTTCATGTGTCCTCCATTTTCGAGTTTGGAGCTGTGTTTCATGATTGCCTAAGTGAGGACCCTCAAGGCAATCCTCCATTCTCACCCTTTTTCGGAGCCCCATGAATGTTATTGCCTAGGCTGTTCATGTGTCCTCCACTTTCGAGTTTGGAGCTGTGTTTCATGATTGCCTAAGTGAGGACCCTCAAGGCAATCCTCCATTCTCACCCTTTTTCGGAGCCCCATGAATGTTATTGCCTAGCGCTGTTCATGTGTCCTCCATTTCGAGTTTGGAGTTGTGTTTCATGATTGCCTAAGTGAGGACCCTCAAGGCAATCCTCCATTCTCACCCTTTTTCGGAGCCCCATGAATGTTATTGCCTAGCGCTGTTCATGTGTCCTCCACTTTCGAGTTTGGAGCTGTGTTTCATGATTGCCTAAGTGAGGACCCTCAAGGCAATCCTCCATTCTCACCCTTTTTCGGAGCCCCATGAATGTTATTGCCTAGCGCTGTTCATGTGTCCTCCATTTTCGAGTTTGGAGCTGTGTTTCATGATTGCCTAAGTGAGGACCCTCAAGGCAATCCTCCATTCTCACCCTTTTTCGGAGCCCCATGAATGTTATTGCCTAGCGCTGTTCATGTGTCCTCCACTTTCGAGTTGGAGCTGTGTTTCATGATTGCCTAAGTGAGGACCCTCAAGGCAATCCTCCATTCTCACCCTTTTTCGGAGCCCCATGAATGTTATTGCCTAGCGCTGTTCATGTGTCCTCCACTTTCGAGTTTGGAGCTGTGTTTCATGATTGCCTAAGTGAGGACCCTCAAGGCAATCCTCCATTCTCACCCTTTTTCGGAGCCCCATGAATGTTATTGCCTAGCGCTGTTCATGTGTCCTCCACTTTCGAGTTTGGAGTGTGTTTCATGATTGCCTAAGTGAGGACCCTCAAGGCAATCCTCCATTCTCACCCTTTTTCGGAGCCCCATGAATGTTATTGCCTAGCGCTGTTCATGTGTCCTCCATTTTCGAGTTTGGAGCTGTGTTTCATGATTGCCTAAGTGAGGACCCTCAAGGCAATCCTCCATTCTCACCCTTTTTCGGAGCCCCATGAATGTTATTGCCTAGCGCTGTTCATGTGTCCTCCATTTTCGAGTTTGGAGCTGTGTTTCATGATTGCCTAAGTGAGGACCCTCAAGGCAATCCTCCATTCTCACCCTTTTTCGGAGCCCCATGAATGTTATTGCCTAGGCTGTTCATGTGTCCTCCACTTTCGAGTTGGAGTGTGTTTCATGATTGCCTAAGTGAGGACCCTCAAGGCAATCCTCCATTCTCACCCTTTTTCGGAGCCCCATGAATGTTATTGCCTAGCGCTGTTCATGTGTCCTCCATTTCGAGTTTGGAGCTGTGTTTCATGATTGCCTAAGTGAGGACCCTCAAGGCAATCCTCCATTCTCACCCTTTTTCGGAGCCCCATGAATGTTATTGCCTAGCGCTGTTCATGTGTCCTCCATTTTCGAGTTTGGAGCTGTGTTTCATGATTGCCTAAGTGAGGACCCTCAAGGCAATCCTCCATTCTCACCCTTTTTCGGAGCCCCATGAATGTTATTGCCTAGCGCTGTTCATGTGTCCTCCATTTTCGAGTTTGGAGCTGTGTTTCATGATTGCCTAAGTGAGGACCCTCAAGGCAATCCTCCATTCTCACCCTTTTTCGGAGCCCCATGAATGTTATTGCCTAGCGCTGTTCATGTGTCCTCCACTTTCGAGTTTGGAGTGTGTTTCATGATTGCCTAAGTGAGGACCCTCAAGGCAATCCTCCATTCTCACCCTTTTTCGGAGCCCCATGAATGTTATTGCCTAGCGCTGTTCATGTGTCCTCCATTTCGAGTTTGGAGTGTGTTTCATGATTGCCTAAGTGAGGACCCTCAAGGCAATCCTCCATTCTCACCCTTTTTCGGAGCCCCATGAATGTTATTGCCTAGCGCTGTTCATGTGTCCTCCACTTTCGAGTTGGAGCTGTGTTTCATGATTGCCTAAGTGAGGACCCTCAAGGCAATCCTCCATTCTCACCCTTTTTCGGAGCCCCATGAATGTTATTGCCTAGCGCTGTTCATGTGTCCTCCACTTTCGAGTTTGGAGCTGTGTTTCATGATTGCCTAAGTGAGGACCCTCAAGGCAATCCTCCATTCTCACCCTTTTTCGGAGCCCCATGAATGTTATTGCCTAGCGCTGTTCATGTGTCCTCCACTTTCGAGTTGGAGCTGTGTTTCATGATTGCCTAAGTGAGGACCCTCAAGGCAATCCTCCATTCTCACCCTTTTTCGGAGCCCCATGAATGTTATTGCCTAGCGCTGTTCATCTCTCCTCCATTTCGAGTTTGGAGCTGTGTTTCATGATTGCCTAAGTGAGGACCCTCAAGGCAATCCTCCATTCTCACCCTTTTTCGGAGCCCCATGAATGTTATTGCCTAGCGCTGTTCATGTGTCCTCCATTTCGAGTTTGGAGCTGTGTTTCATGATTGCCTAAGTGAGGACCCTCAAGGCAATCCTCCATTCTCACCCTTTTTCGGAGCCCCATGAATGTTATTGCCTAGGCTGTTCATGTGTCCTCCATTTCGAGTTTGGAGCTGTGTTTCATGATTGCCTAAGTGAGGACCCTCAAGGCAATCCTCCATTCTCACCCTTTTTCGGAGCCCCATGAATGTTATTGCCTAGCGCTGTTCATGTGTCCTCCATTTCGAGTTTGGAGCTGTGTTTCATGATTGCCTAAGTGAGGACCCTCAAGGCAATCCTCCATTCTCACCCTTTTTCGGAGCCCCATGAATGTTATTGCCTAGCGCTGTTCATGTGTCCTCCATTTCGAGTTTGGAGTGTGTTTCATGATTGCCTAAGTGAGGACCCTCAAGGCAATCCTCCATTCTCACCCTTTTTCGGAGCCCCATGAATGTTATTGCCTAGCGCTGTTCATGTGTCCTCCACTTTCGAGTTTGGAGTTGTGTTTCATGATTGCCTAAGTGAGGACCCTCAAGGCAATCCTCCATTCTCACCCTTTTTCGGAGCCCCATGAATGTTATTGCCTAGCGCTGTTCATGTGTCCTCCATTTCGAGTTTGGAGCTGTGTTTCATGATTGCCTAAGTGAGGACCCTCAAGGCAATCCTCCATTCTCACCCTTTTTCGGAGCCCCATGAATGTTATTGCCTAGCGCTGTTCATGTGTCCTCCATTTCGAGTTTGGAGCTGTGTTTCATGATTGCCTAAGTGAGGACCTCAAGGCAATCCTCCATTCTCACCCTTTTTCGGAGCCCCATGAATGTTATTGCCTAGCGCTGTTCATGTGTCCTCCATTTCGAGTTTGGAGCTGTGTTTCATGATTGCCTAAGTGAGGACCCTCAAGGCAATCCTCCATTCTCACCCTTTTTCGGAGCCCCATGAATGTTATTGCCTAGCGCTGTTCATGTGTCCTCCACTTTCGAGTTTGGAGCTGTGTTTCATGATTGCCTAAGTGAGGACCCTCAAGGCAATCCTCCATTCTCACCCTTTTTCGGAGCCCCATGAATGTTATTGCCTAGCGCTGTTCATGTGTCCTCCATTTTCGAGTTTGGAGCTGTGTTTCATGATTGCCTAAGTGAGGACCCTCAAGGCAATCCTCCATTCTCACCCTTTTTCGGAGCCCCATGAATGTTATTGCCTAGCGCTGTTCATGTGTCCTCCATTTTCGAGTTTGGAGCTGTGTTTCATGATTGCCTAAGTGAGGACCCTCAAGGCAATCCTCCATTCTCACCCTTTTTCGGAGCCCCATGAATGTTATTGCCTAGCGCTGTTCATGTGTCCTCCATTTCGAGTTTGGAGCTGTGTTTCATGATTGCCTAAGTGAGGACCCTCAAGGCAATCCTCCATTCTCACCCTTTTTCGGAGCCCCATGAATGTTATTGCCTAGCGCTGTTCATGTGTCCTCCACTTTCGAGTTGGAGCTGTGTTTCATGATTGCCTAAGTGAGGACCCTCAAGGCAATCCTCCATTCTCACCCTTTTTCGGAGCCCCATGAATGTTATTGCCTAGCGCTGTTCATGTGTCCTCCATTTTCGAGTTTGGAGCTGTGTTTCATGATTGCCTAAGTGAGGACCCTCAAGGCAATCCTCCATTCTCACCCTTTTTCGGAGCCCCATGAATGTTATTGCCTAGCGCTGTTCATGTGTCCTCCACTTTCGAGTTTGGAGTTGTGTTTCATGATTGCCTAAGTGAGGACCCTCAAGGCAATCCTCCATTCTCACCCTTTTTCGGAGCCCCATGAATGTTATTGCCTAGCGCTGTTCATGTGTCCTCCATTTCGAGTTTGGAGCTGTGTTTCATGATTGCCTAAGTGAGGACCCTCAAGGCAATCCTCCATTCTCACCCTTTTTCGGAGCCCCATGAATGTTATTGCCTAGCGCTGTTCATGTGTCCTCCATTTCGAGTTTGGAGCTGTGTTTCATGATTGCCTAAGTGAGGACCCTCAAGGCAATCCTCCATTCTCACCCTTTTTCGGAGCCCCATGAATGTTATTGCCTAGCGCTGTTCATGTGTCCTCCATTTTCGAGTTTGGAGCTGTGTTTCATGATTGCCTAAGTGAGGACCCTCAAGGCAATCCTCCATTCTCACCCTTTTTCGGAGCCCCATGAATGTTATTGCCTAGCGCTGTTCATGTGTCCTCCATTTTCGAGTTTGGAGTTGTGTTTCATGATTGCCTAAGTGAGGACCCTCAAGGCAATCCTCCATTCTCACCCTTTTTCGGAGCCCCATGAATGTTATTGCCTAGCGCTGTTCATGTGTCCTCCATTTTCGAGTTTGGAGCTGTGTTTCATGATTGCCTAAGTGAGGACCCTCAAGGCAATCCTCCATTCTCACCCTTTTTCGGAGCCCCATGAATGTTATTGCCTAGCGTTGTTCATGTGTCCTCCATTTTCGAGTTTGGAGCTGTGTTTCATGATTGCCTAAGTGAGGACCCTCAAGGCAATCCTCCATTCTCACCCTTTTTCGGAGCCCCATGAATGTTATTGCCTAGCGCTGTTCATGTGTCCTCCATTTTCGAGTTGGAGTGTGTTTCATGATTGCCTAAGTGAGGACCCTCAAGGCAATCCTCCATTCTCACCCTTTTTCGGAGCCCCATGAATGTTATTGCCTAGCGCTGTTCATGTGTCCTCCATTTCGGGTTTGGAGCTGTGTTTCATGATTGCCTAAGTGAGGACCCTCAAGGCAATCCTCCATTCTCACCCTTTTTCGGAGCCCCATGAATGTTATTGCCTAGCGTGTTCATGTGTCCTCCATTTTCGAGTTGGAGTTGTGTTTCATGATTGCCTAAGTGAGGACCCTCAAGGCAATCCTCCATTCTCACCCTTTTTCGGAGCCCCATGAATGTTATTGCCTAGCGCTGTTCATGTGTCCTCCATTTTCGAGTTTGGAGTTGTGTTTCATGATTGCCTAAGTGAGGAACCTCAAGGCAATCCTCCATTCTCACCCTTTTTCGGAGCCCCATGAATGTTATTGCCTAGCGCTGTTCATGTGTCCTCCATTTTCGAGTTTGGAGCTGTGTTTCATGATTGCCTAAGTGAGGACCCTCAAGGCAATCCTCCATTCTCACCCTTTTTCGGAGCCCCATGAATGTTATTGCTAGCGCTGTTCATGTGTCCTCCATTTTCGAGTTTGGAGCTGTGTTTCATGATTGCCTAAGTGAGGACCCTCAAGGCAATCCTCCATTCTCACCCTTTTTCGGAGCCCCATGAATGTTATTGCCTAGCGCTGTTCATGTGTCCTCCATTTTCGAGTTGGGAGTTGTGTTTCATGATTGCCTAAGTGAGGACCCTCAAGGCAATCCTCCATTCTCACCCTTTTTCGGAGCCCCATGAATGTTATTGCCTAGCGCTGTTCATGTGTCCTCCATTTTCGAGTTTGGAGTTGTGTTTCATGATTGCCTAAGTGAGGACCCTCAAGGCAATCCTCCATTCTCACCCTTTTTCGGAGCCCCATGAATGTTATTGCCTAGCGATGTTCATGTGTCCTCCATTTCGAGTTTGGAGTTGTGTTTCATGATTGCCTAAGTGAGGACCCTCAAGGCAATCCTCCATTCTCACCCTTTTTCGGAGCCCCATGAATGTTATTGCCTAGCGCTGTTCATGTGTCCTCCATTTTCGAGTTTGGAGCTGTGTTTCATGATTGCCTAAGTGAGGACCCTCAAGGCAATCCTCCATTCTCACCCTTTTTCGGAGCCCCATGAATGTTATTGCCTAGCGCTGTTCATGTGTCCTCCATTTTCGAGTTGGGAGTTGTGTTTCATGATGGCCTAAGTGAGGACCCTCACGGCAATCCTCCATTCTCACCCTTTTTCGGAGCCCCATGAATGTTATTGCCTAGCGATGTTCATGTGTCCTCCATTTCCAGATTGGAGCTGTGTTTCATGATTGCCTAAGTGAGGACCCTCAAGGCAATCCTCCATTCTCACCCTTTTTCGGAGCCCCATGAATGTTATTGCCTAGCGCTGTTCATGTGTCCTCCATTTTCGAGTTGGGAGTTGTGTTTCATGATTGCCTAAGTGAGGACCCTCAAGGAAATCATCCATTCTCACCTTTTTCGGAGCCCTATGAATGTTATTTCCTAGAACTGTTCATGTGTCCTCCACTTTCGAGTTTGGAGTTGTGTTTCATGATTGCCTAAGTGAGGACCTCAAGGCAATCCTCCATTCTCACCCTTTTTCGGAGCCCCATGAATGTTATTGCCTAGGCTGTTCATGTGTCCTCCATTTCGAGTTTGGAGCTGTGTTTCATGATTGCCTAAGTGAGGACCCTCAAGGCAATCCTCCATTCTCACCCTTTTTCGGAGCCCCATGAATGTTATTGCCTAGCGTGTTCATGTGTCCTCCATTTCGAGTTTGGAGCTGTGTTTCATGATTGCCTAAGTGAGGACCCTCAAGGCAATCCTCCATTCTCACCCTTTTTCGGAGCCCCATGAATGTTATTGCCTAGCGTTGTTCATGTATCCTCCATTTTCGAGTTGGGAGTTGTGTTTCATGATTGCCTAAGTGAGGACCCTCAAGGCAATCCTCCATTCTCACCCTTTTTCGGAGCCCCATGAATGTTATTGCCTAGCGCTGTTCATGTGTCCTCCATTTCGAGTTTGGAGTTGTGTTTCATGATTGCCTAAGTGAGGACCCTCAAGGCAATCCTCCATTCTCACCCTTTTTCGGAGCCCCATGAATGTTATTGCCTAGCGCTGTTCATGTGTCTCCATTTTGAGTTTGGAGCTGTGTTTCATGATTGCCTAAGTGAGGACCCTCAAGGCAATCCTCCATTCTCACCCTTTTTCGGAGCCCCATGAATGTTATTGCCTAGGCTGTTCATGTGTCCTCCACTTTCGAGATTGGAGCTGTGTTTCATGATTGCCTAAGTGAGGACCCTCAAGGCAATCCTCCATTCTCACCCTTTTTCGGAGCCCATGAATTTTATTGCCTAGCGCTGTTCATGTGTCCTCCATTTTCGAGTTTGGAGTTGTGTTTCATGATTGCCTAAGTGAGGACCCTCAAGGCAATCCTCCATTCTCACCCTTTTTCGGAGCCCCATGAATGTTATTGCCTAGGCTGTTCATGTGTCCTCCACTTTCGAGATTGGAGCTTGTGTTTCATGATTACCTAAGTGAGGACCCTCAAGGCAATCCTCCATTCTCACCCTTTTTCGGAGCCCATGAATGTTATTGCCTAGCGCTGTTCATGTGTCCTCCATTTTCGAGTTTGGAGTTGTGTTTCATGATTGCCTAAGTGAGGACCCTCAAGGCAATCCTCCATTCTCACCCTTTTTCGGAGCCCCATGAATGTTATTGCCTAGGGCTGTTTATGTGTCTTCCATTTTCGAGTTTGGAGTTGTGTTTCATGATTGCCTAAGTGAGGACCCTCAAGGCAATCCTCCATTCTCACCCTTTTTCGGAGCCCCATGAATGTTATTGCCTAGCGCTGTTCATGTGTCCTCCATTTTCGAGTTTGGAGCTGTGTTTCATGATTGCCTAAGTGAGGACCCTCAAGGCAATCCTCCATTCTCACCCTTTTTCGGAGCCCCATGAATGTTATTGCCTAGCGCTGTTCATGTGTCCTCCATTTTCGAGTTTGGAGCTGTGTTTCATGATTGCCTAAGTGAGGACCCTCAAGGCAATCCTCCATTCTCACCCTTTTTCGGAGCCCCATGAATGTTATTGCCTAGGCTGTTCATGTGTCCTCCACTTTCGAGATTGGAGTTGTGTTTCATGATTGCCTAATTGAGGAACCTCAAGGCAATCATCCATTCTCACCCTTTTTCGGAGCCCCATGAATGTTATTGCCTAGAACTGTTCATGTGTCCTCCACTTTCGAGATTGGAGTTGTGTTTCATGATTGCCTAAGTGAGGAACCTCAAGGCAATCCTCCATTCTCACCCTTTTTCGGAGCCCCATGAATGTTATTGCCTAGCGCTTTCATGTGTTCTCATTTTCGAGTTTGGAGCTGTGTTTCATGATTGCCTAAGTGAGGACCCTCAAGGCAATCCTCCATTCTCACCCTTTTTCGGAGCCCCATGAATGTTATTGCCTAGGGCTGTTCATGTGTCCTCCACTTTCGAGTTGGAGTGTGTTTCATGATTGCCTAAGTGAGGACCCTCAAGGCAATCCTCCATTCTCACCCTTTTTCGGAGCCCCATGAATTTATTGCCTAGTGCTGTTCATGTGTCCTCCATTTTCGAGTTTGGAGCTGTGTTTCATGATTGCCTAAGTGAGGACCCTCAGGCAATCCTCCATTCTCACCCTTTTTCGGAGCCCCATGAATGTTATTGCCTAGCGCTGTTCATGTGTCCTCCATTTTCGAGTTTGGAGCTGTGTTTCATGATTGCCTAAGTGAGGACCCTCAAGGCAATCCTCCATTCTCACCCTTTTTCGGAGCCCCATGAATGTTATTGCCTAGAGCTGTTCATGTGTCCTCCACTTTCGAGTTGGAGCTGTGTTTCATGATTGCCTAAGTGAGGACCCTCAAGGCAATCCTCCATTCTCACCATTTTTCGGAGCCCCATGAATGTTATTGCCTAGGGCTGTTCATGTGTCCTCCACTTTCGAGTTGGGAGTTGTGTTTCATGATTGCCTAAGTGAGGACCCTCAGGCAATCCTCCATTCTCACCTTTTTCGGAGCCCCATGAATGTTATTGCCTAGCTGTTCATGTGTCCTCCATTTTCGAGTTTGGAGTTGTGTTTCATGATTGCCTAAGTGAGGACCCTCAAGGCAATCCTCCATTCTCACCCTTTTTCGGAGCCCCATGAATGTTATTGCCTAGCGTTGTTCATGTGTCCTCCATTTTCGAGTTTGGAGTTGTGTTTCATGATTGCCTAAGTGAGGACCTCAAGGCAATCCTCCATTCTCACCCTTTTTCGGAGCCCCATGAATTTATTGCCTAGGCTGTTCATGTGTCCTCCATTTTCGAGTTTGGAGTTGTGTTTCATGATTGCCTAAGTGAGGACCCTCAAGGCAATCCTCCATTCTCACCCTTTTTCGGAGCCCCATGAATGTTATTGCTAGCGTTGTTCATGTGTCCTCCATTTTCGAGTTTGGAGCTGTGTTTCATGATTGCCTAAGTGAGGACCCTCAAGGCAATCCTCCATTCTCACCCTTTTTCGGAGCCCCATGAATGTTATTGCCTAGCGTTGTTCATGTGTCCTCCATTTTCGAGTTTGGAGTTGTGTTTCATGATTGCCTAAGTGAGGACCCTCAAGGCAATCCTCCATTCTCACCCTTTTTCGGAGCCCCATGAATCTTATTGCCTAGCGCTGTTCATGTGTCCTCCATTTTCGAGTTTGGAGTTGTGTTTCATGATTGCCTAAGTGAGGACCCTCAAGGCAATCCTCCATTCTCACCCTTTTTCGGAGCCCCAAGAATGTTATTGCCTAGCGTTGTTCATGTGTCCTCCATTTTCGAGTTTGGAATTGTGTTTCATGATTGCCTAAGTGAGGACCCTCAAGGCAATCCTCCATTCTCACCCTTTTTCGGAGCCCCATGAATGTTATTGCCTAGCGTTGTTCATGTGTCCTCCATTTTGGAGTTTGGAGCTGTGTTTCATGATTGCCTAAGTGAGGACCCTCAAGGCAATCCTCCATTCTCACCCTTTTTCAGAGCCCCATGAATGTTATTGCCTAGCGTTGTTCATGTGTCCTCCATTTTCGAGGTTGGAATTGTGTTTCATGATTGCCTAAGTGAGGACCCTCAAGGCAATCCTCCATTCTCACCCTTTTTCGGAGCCCCATGAATCTTATTGGCTAGCGTTGTTCATGTGTCCTCCATTTCGGAGTTTGGAGCTGTGTTTCATGATTGCCTAAGTGAGGACCCTCAAGGCAATCCTCCATTCTAACCCTTTTTCAGAGCCCCATGAATGTTATTGCCTAGCGTTGTTCATGTGTCCTCCATTTTCGAGGTTGGAATTGTGTTTCATGATTGCCTAAGTGAGGACCTTCAAGGCAATCCTCCATTCTCACCCTTTTTCGGAGCCCCATGAATCTTATTGCCTAGCGCTGTTCATGTGTCCTCCATTTTCGAGTTTGGAGTTGTGTTTAATCATTGCCTAAGTGAGGACCCTCAAGGCAATCCTCCATTCTCACCCTTTTTCGGAGCCCCATGAATGTTATTGCCTAGCGCTATTCATGTGTTCTCTATTTTCGAGTTTGGAACTGTGTTTCATGATTGCCTAAGTGAGGACCCTCAAGGCAATCCTCCATTCTCACCCTTTTTCGGAGCCCCATGAATGTTATTGCCTAGCGTTGTTCATGTGTTCTCCATTTTCGAGTTGGCATTGTGTTTCATGATTGCCTAAGTGAGGACCCTCAAGGCAATCCTCCATTCTCACCCTTTTTCGGAGCCCCATGAATTTATTGCCTAGCGCTGTTCATGTGTCCTCCATTTTCGAGTTTGGAGTTGTGTTTCATCATTGCCTAAGTGAGGACCCTCAAGGCAATCCTCCATTCTCACCCTTTTTCGGAGCCCCATGAATGTTATTGCCTAGCGCTATTCATGTGTTCTCTATTTTCGAGTTTGGAACTGTGTTTCATGATTGCCTAAGTGAGGACCCTCAAGGCAATCCTCCATTCTCACCCTTTTTCGGAGCCCCATGAATGTTATTGCCTAGGGCTGTTCATGTGTCCTCCACTTTCGAGGTTGGAATTGTGTTTCATGATTGCCTAAGTGAGGACCCTGAAGGCAATCCTCCATTCTCACCCTTTTTCGGAGCCCCATGAATCTTATTGCCTAGTGCTGTTCATGTGTCCTCCATTTTTGAGTTTGGAGCTGTGTTTCATGATTGCCTAAGTGAGGACCCTCAAGGCAATCCTCCATTCTCACCCTTTTTCAGAGCCCCATGAATGTTATTGCCTAGCGTTGTTCATGTGTCCTCCATTTTCGAGGTTGGAATTGTGTTTCATGATTGCCTAAGTGAGGACCCTCAAGGCAATCCTCCATTGTAACCCTTTTTCGGAGCCCCATGAATGTTATTGCCTAGCGCTATTCATGTGTCCTCCATTTTCGAGTTCGGAGTTGTGTTTCATCATTGCCTAAGTGAGGACCCTCAAGGCAATCCTCCATTCTCACCGTTTTTCGGAGCCCCAAGAATGTTATTGCCTAGCGTTGTTCATGTGTCCTCCATTTTCGAGTTTGGAATTGTGTTTCATGATTGCCTAAGTCAGGACCCTCAAGGCAATCCTCCATTCTCACCCTTTTTCGGAGCCCCATGAATGTTATTGCCTAGCGTTGTTCATGTGTCCTCCATTTTGGAGTTTGGAGTTGTGTTTCATGATTGCCTAAGTGAGGACCCTGAAGGCAATCCTCCATTCTCACCCTTTTTCGGAGCCCCATGAATCTTATTGCCTAGTGCTGTTCATGTGTCCTCCATTTTGGAGTTTGGAGCTGTGTTTCATGATTGCCTAAGTGAGGACCCTCAAGGAAATCCTCCATTCTCACCCTTTTTCAGAGCCCCATGAATGTTATTGCCTAGCGTTGTTCATGTGTCCTCCATTTTCGAGGTTGGAATTGTGTTTCATGATTGCCTAAGTGAGGACCCTCAAGGCAATCCTCCATTCTAACCCTTTTTCGGAGCCCCATGAATCTTATTGCCTAGCGCTGTTCATGTGTCGTCCATTTTTGAGTTCGGAGTTGTGTTTCATCATTGCCTAAGTGAGGACCCTCACGGCAATCCTTCATTCTCACCCTTTTTTCGGAGCCCCATGAATCTTATTGCCTAGCGCTGTTCATGTGTCCTCCATTTTCGAGTTTGGAGCTGTGTTTCATCATTGGCTAAGTGAGGACCCTCAAGGCAATCCTCCATTCTAACCCTTTTTCGGAGCCCCATGAATGTTATTGACTAGCGCTGTTCATGTGTCCTCCTTTTTTTAGTTTGGAGCTGTGTTTCATGATTGCCTAAGTAAGGACCCTCAAGGCAATCCTCCATTCTAACCCTTTTTCGGAGCCCCATGAATCTTATTGCCTAGCGCTATTCATGTGTCCTCCATTTTCGAGTTTGGAGTTGTGTTTCATCATTGCCTAAGTGAGGACCCTCACGGCAATCCTTCATTCTCACCCTTTTTTCGGAGCCCCATGAATCTTATTGCCTAGCGCTGTTCATGTGTCCTCCATTTTCGAGTTTGGAGCTGTGTTTCATCATTGCCTAAGTGAGGACCCTCAAGGCAATCCTCCATTCTAACACTTTTTCGGAGCCCCAAGAATGTTATTGCCTAGCGCTGTTCATGTGTCCTCCTTTTTCTAGTTTGGAGCTGTGTTTCATGATTGCCTAAGTGAGGACACTCAAGGCAATCCTCCATTCTCACCCTTTTTCGGAGCCCCATGAATGTTATTGCCTAGCGTTGTTCATGTGTCCTCCATTTTCGAGTTTGGAATTGTGTTTCATGATTGCCTAAGTGAGGACCCTCAAGGCAATCCTCCATTCTCACCCTTTTTCGGAGCCCCATGAATGTTATTGCCTAGCGTTGTTCATGTGTCCTCCATTTTGCAGTTTGGAGTTGTGTTTCATGATTGCCTAAGTGAGGACCCTGAAGGCAATCCTCCATTCTCACCCTTTTTCGGAGCCCCATGAATCTTATTGCCTAGTGCTGTTCATGTGTCCTCCATTTTTGAGTTTGGAGCTGTGTTTCATGATTGCCTAAGTGAGGACCCTCAAGGCAATCCTCCATTCTCACCCTTTTTCAGAGCCCCATGAATGTTATTGCCTAGCGTTGTTCATGTGTCCTCCATTTTCGAGGTTGGAATTGTGTTTCATGATTGCCTAAGTGAGGACCCTCAAGGCAATCCTCCATTCTAACCCTTTTTCGGAGCCCCATGAATCTTATTGCCTAGCGCTGTTCATGTGTCCTCCATTTTCGAGTTTGGAGTTGTGTTTCATCATTGCCTAAGTGAGGACCCTCAAGGCAATCCTCCATTCTCACCCTTTTTCGGAGCCCCATGAATGTTATTGCCTAGCGCTATTCATGTGTTCTCTATTTTCGAGTTTGGAACTGTGTTTCATGATTGCCTAAGTGAGGACCCTCAAGGCAATCCTCCATTCTCACCCTTTTTCGGAGCCCCATGAATGTTATTGCCTAGCGCTGTTCATGTGTCCTCCTTTTTTAGTTTGGAGCTGTGTTTCATGATTGCCTAAGTGAGGACCCTGAAGGCAATCCTCCATCCTCACCCTTTTTCGGAGCCCCATGAATCTTATTGCCTAGTGCTGTTCATGTGTCCTCCATTTTTGAGTTTGGAGCTGTGTTTCGTGATTGCCTAAGTGAGGACCCTCAAGGCAATCCTCCATTCTCACCCTTTTTCAGAGCCCCATGAATGTTATTGCCTAGCGTTGTTCATGTGTCCTCCATTTTCGAGGTTGGAATTGTGTTTCATGATTGCCTAAGTGAGGACCCTCAAGGCAATCCTCCATTCTAACCCTTTTTCGGAGCCCCATGAATCTTATTGCCTAGCGCTATTCATGTGTCCTCCATTTTCGAGTTTGGAGTTGTGTTTCATCATTGCCTAAGTGAGGACCCTCAAGGCAATCCTCCATTCTCACCCTTTTTCGGAGCCCCATGAATGTTATTGCCTAGCGCTATTCATGTGTTCTCTATTTTCGAGTTTGGAACTGTGTTTCATGATTGCCTAAGTGAGGACCCTCAAGGCAATCCTCCATTCTCACCCTTTTTCGGAGCCCCATGAATGTTATTGCCTAGCGCTGTTCATGTGTCCTCCTTTTTTTAGTTTGGAGCTGTGTTTCATGATTGCCTAAGTGAGGACCCTGAAGGCAATCCTCCATCCTCACCCTTTTTCGGAGCCCCATGAATCTTATTGCCTAGTGCTGTTCATGTGTCCTCCATTTTTGAGTTTGGAGCTGTGTTTCGTGATTGCCTAAGTGAGGACCCTCAAGGCAACCCTCCATTCTCACCCTTTTTCAGAGCCCCATGAATGTTATTGCCTAGCGTTGTTCATGTGTCCTCCATTTTCGAGTTTGGAGTTGTGTTTCATCATTGCCTAAGTGAGGACCCTCACGGCAATCCTTCATTCTCACCCTTTTTTCGGAGCCCCATGAATCTTATTGCCTAGCGCTGTTCATGTGTCGTCCATTTTCGAGTTTGGAGCTGTGTTTCATCATTGCCTAAGTGAGGACCCTCAAGGCAATCCTCCATTCTAACCCTTTTTCGGAGCCCCATGAATGTTATTGCCTAGCGCTGTTCATGTGTCCTCCTTTTTTAGTTTGGAGCTGTGTTTCATGATTGCCTAAGTGAGGACCCTCAAGGCAATCCTCCATTCTAACCCTTTTTCGGAGCCCCATGAATCTTATTGCCTAGCGCTGTTCATGTGTCCTCCATTTTCGAGTTTGGAGTTGTGTTTCATCATTGCCTAAGTGAGGACCCTCAAGGCAATCCTTCATTCTCACCCTTTTTTCGGAGCCCCATGAATCTTATTGCCTAGCGCTGTTCATGTGTCCTCCATTTTCGAGGTTGGAGTTGTGTTTCATGATTGCCTAAGTGAGGCCCTCAAGGCAATCCTCCATTCTAACACTTTTTCGGAGCCCCATGAATGTTATTGCCTAGCGCTGTTCATGTGTCCTCCTTTTTCTAGTTTGGAGCTGTGTTTCATGATTGCCTAAGTGAGGACACTCATGGCAATCCTCCATTCTCACCCTTTTTCGGAGCCCCATGAATGTTATTGCCTAGCGTTGTTCATGTGTCCTCCATTTTCGAGTTTGGAATTGTTTTTCATGATTGCCTAAGTGAGGACCCTCAAGGCAATCCTCCATTCTCACCCTTTTTCGGAGCCCCATGAATGTTATTGCCTAGCGTTGTTCATGTGTCCTCCATTTTGGAGTTTGGAGTTGTGCTTCATGATTGCCTAAGTGAGGACCCTGAAGGCAATCCTCCATTCTCACCCTTTTTCGGAGCCCCATGAATCTTATTGCCTAGTGCTGTTCATGTGTCCTCCATTTTGGAGTTTGGAGCTGTGTTTCATGATTGCCTAAGTGAGGACCCTCAAGGAAATCCTCCATTCTCACCCTTTTTCAGAGCCCCATGAATGTTATTGCCTAGCGTTGTTCATGTGTCCTCCATTTTCGAGGTTGGAATTGTGTTTCATGATTGCCTAAGTGAGGACCCTCAAGGCAATCCTCCATTGTAACCCTTTTTCGGAGCCCCATGAATCTTATTGCCTAGCGCTGTTCATGTGTCCTCCATTTTCGAGTTTGGAGTTGTGTTTCATCATTGCCTAAGTGAGGACCCTCACGGCAATCCTTCATTCTCACCCTTTTTTCGGAGCCCCATGAATCTTATTGCCTAGCGCTGTTCATGTGTCCTCCATTTTCGAGTTTGGAGCTGTGTTTCATCATTGCCTAAGTGAGGACCCTCAAGGCAATCCTCCATTCTAACACTTTTTCGGAGCCCCATGAATGTTATTGCCTAGCGCTGTTCATGTGTCCTCCTTTTTCTAGTTTGGAGCTGTGTTTCATGATTGCCTAAGTGAGGACACTCAAGGCAATCCTCCATTCTCACCCTTTTTCGGAGCCCCATGAATGTTATTGCCTAGCGTTGTTCATGTGTCCTCCATTTTCGAGTTTGGAATTGTGTTTCATGATTGCCTAAGTGAGGACCCTCAAGGCAATCCTCCATTCTCACCCTTTTTCGGAGCCCCATGAATGTTATTGCCTAGCGTTGTTCATGTGTCCTCCATTTTGCAGTTTGGAGTTGTGTTTCATGATTGCCTAAGTGAGGACCCTGAAGGCAATCCTCCATTCTCACCCTTTTTCGGAGCCCCATGAATGTTATTGCCTAGCGTTGTTCATGTGTCCTCCATTTTCGAGGTTGGAATTGTGTTTCATGATTGCCTAAGTGAGGACCCTCAAGGCAATCCTCCATTGTAACCCTTTTTCGGAGCCCCATGAATCTTATTGCCTAGCGCTGTTCATGTGTCCTCCATTTTCGAGTTTGGAGTTGTGTTTCATCATTGCCTAAGTGAGGACCCTCACGGCAATCCTTCATTCTCACCCTTTTTTCGGAGCCCCATGAATCTTATTGCCTAGCGCTGTTCATGTGTCCTCCATTTTCGAGTTTGGAGCTGTGTTTCATCATTGCCTAAGTGAGGACCCTCAAGGCAATCCTCCATTCTAACACTTTTTCGGAGCCCCAAGAATGTTATTGCCTAGCGCTGTTCATGTGTCCTCCTTTTTCTAGTTTGGAGCTGTGTTTCATGATTGCCTAAGTGAGGACACTCAAGGCAATCCTCCATTCTCACCCTTTTTCGGAGCCCCATGAATGTTATTGCCTAGCGTTGTTCATGTGTCCTCCATTTTCGAGTTTGGAATTGTGTTTCATGATTGCCTAAGTGAGGACCCTCAAGGCAATCCTCCATTCTCACCCTTTTTCGGAGCCCCATGAATGTTATTGCCTAGCGTTGTTCATGTGTCCTCCATTTTGCAGTTTGGAGTTGTGTTTCATGATTGCCTAAGTGAGGACCCTGAAGGCAATCCTCCATTCTCACCCTTTTTCGGAGCCCCATGAATCTTATTGCCTAGTGCTGTTCATGTGTCCTCCATTTTTGAGTTTGGAGCTGTGTTTCATGATTGCCTAAGTGAGGACCCTCAAGGAAATCCTCCATTCTCACCCTTTTTCAGAGCCCCATGAATGTTATTGCCTAGCGTTGTTCATGTGTCCTCCATTTTCGAGGTTGGAATTGTGTTTCATGATTGCCTAAGTGAGGACCCTCAAGGCAATCCTCCATTCTAACCCTTTTTCGGAGCCCCATGAATCTTATTGCCTAGCGCTGTTCATGTGTCCTCCATTTTCGAGTTTGGAGTTGTGTTTCATCATTGCCTAAGTGAGGACCCTCAAGGCAATCCTCCATTCTCACCCTTTTTCGGAGCCCCATGAATGTTATTGCCTAGCGCTATTCATGTGTTCTCTATTTTCGAGTTTGGAACTGTGTTTCATGATTGCCTAAGTGAGGACCCTCAAGGCAATCCTCCATTCTCACCCTTTTTCGGAGCCCCATGAATGTTATTGCCTAGCGCTGTTCATGTGTCCTCCTTTTTTTAGTTTGGAGCTGTGTTTCATGATTGCCTAAGTGAGGACCCTGAAGGCAATCCTCCATCCTCACCCTTTTTCGGAGCCCCATGAATCTTATTGCCTAGTGCTGTTCATGTGTCCTCCATTTTTGAGTTTGGAGCTGTGTTTCGTGATTGCCTAAGTGAGGACCCTCAAGGCAATCCTCCATTCTCACCCTTTTTCAGAGCCCCATGAATGTTATTGCCTAGCGTTGTTCATGTGTCCTCCATTTTCGAGGTTGGAATTGTGTTTCATGATTGCCTAAGTGAGGACCCTCAAGGCAATCCTCCATTGTAACCCTTTTTCGGAGCCCCATGAATCTTATTGCCTAGCGCTGTTCATGTGTCCTCCATTTTCGAGTTTGGAGTTGTGTTTCATCATTGCCTAAGTGAGGACCCTCACGGCAATCCTTCATTCTCACCCTTTTTTCGGAGCCCCATGAATCTTATTGCCTAGCGCTGTTCATGTGTCCTCCATTTTCGAGTTTGGAGCTGTGTTTCATCATTGCCTAAGTGAGGACCCTCAAGGCAATCCTCCATTCTAACCCTTTTTCGGAGCCCCATGAATGTTATTGCCTAGCGCTGTTCATGTGTCCTCCTTTTTTTAGTTTGGAGCTGTGTTTCATGATTGCCTAAGTGAGGACCCTCAAGGCAATCCTCCATTCTAACCCTTTTTCGGAGCCCCATGAATCTTATTGCCTAGCGCTGTTCATGTGTCCTCCATTTTCGAGTTTGGAGTTGTGTTTCATCATTGCCTAAGTGAGGACCCTCACGGCAATCCTTCATTCTCACCCTTTTTTCGGAGCCCCATGAATCTTATTGCCTAGCGCTGTTCATGTGTCCTCCATTTTCGAGTTTGGAGCTGTGTTTCATCATTGCCTAAGTGAGGACCCTCAAGGCAATCCTCCATTCTAACCCTTTTTCGGAGCCCCATGAATGTTATTGCCTAGCGCTGTTCATGTGTCCTCCTTTTTCTAGTTTGGAGCTGTGTTTCATGATTGCCTAAGTGAGGACACTCATGGCAATCCTCCATTCTCACCCTTTTTCGGAGCCCCATGAATGTTATTGCCTAGCGTTGTTCATGTGTCCTCCATTTTCGAGTTTGGAATTGTTTTTCATGATTGCCTAAGTGAGGACCCTCAAGGCAATCCTCCATTCTCACCCTTTTTCGGAGCCCCATGAATGTTATTGCCTAGCGTTGTTCATGTGTCCTCCATTTTGGAGTTTGGAGTTGTGTTTCATGATTGCCTAAGTGAGGACCCTGAAGGCAATCCTCCATTCTCACCCTTTTTCGGAGCCCCATGAATCTTATTGCCTAGTGCTGTTCATGTGTCCTCCATTTTGGAGTTTGGAGCTGTGTTTCATGATTGCCTAAGTGAGGACCCTCAAGGAAATCCTCCATTCTCACCCTTTTTCAGAGCCCCATGAATGTTATTGCCTAGCGTTGTTCATGTGTCCTCCATTTTCGAGGTTGGAATTGTGTTTCATGATTGCCTAAGTGAGGACCCTCAAGGCAATCCTCCATTCTAACCCTTTTTCGGAGCCCCATGAATCTTATTGCCTAGCGTTGTTCATGTGTCCTCCATTTTTGAGTTTGGAGTTGTGTTTCATCATTGCCTAAGTGAGGACCCTCACGGCAATCCTTCATTCTCACCCTTTTTTCGGAGCCCCATGAATCTTTTTGCCTAGCGCTGTTCATGTGTCCTCCATTTTAGAGTTTGGAGCTGTGTTTCATCATTGCCTAAGTGAGGACCCTCAAGGCAATCCTCCATTCTAACCCTTTTTCGGAGCCCCATGAATGTTATTGCCTAGCGCTGTTCATGTGTCCTCCTTTTTTTAGTTTGGAGCTGTGTTTCATGATTGCCTAAGTGAGGACACTCAAGGCAATCCTCCATTCTCACCCTTTTTCGGAGCCCCATGAATGTTATTGCCTAGCGTTATTCATGTGTCCTCCATTTTCGAGTTTGGAATTGTGTTTCATGATTGCCTAAGTCAGGACCCTCAAGGCAATCCTCCATTCTCACCCTTTTTCGGAGCCCCATGAATGTTATTGCCTAGCGTTGTTCATGTGTCCTCCATTTTGGAGTTTGGAGTTGTGTTTCATGATTGCCTAAGTGAGGACCCTCAAGGCAATCCTCCATTCTCACCCTTTTTCGGAGCCCCATGAATCTTATTGCCTAGTGCTGTTCATGTGTCCTCCATTTTTGAGTTTGGAGTTGTGTTTCATGATTGCCTAAGTGAGGACCCTCAAGGCAATCCTCCATTCTCACCCTTTTTCAGAGCCCCATGAATGTTATTGCCTAGCGTTGTTCATGTGTCCTCCATTTTGGAGTTTGGAGTTGTGTTTCATGATTGCCTAAGTGAGGACCCTGAAGGCAATCCTCCATTCTCACCCTTTTTCGGAGCCCCATGAATCTTATTGCCTAGTGCTGTTCATGTGTCCTCCATTTTGGAGTTTGGAGCTGTGTTTCATGATTGCCTAAGTGAGGACCCTCAAGGCAATCCTCCATTCTCACCCTTTTTCAGAGCCCCATGAATGTTATTGGCTAGCGTTGTTCATGTGTCCTCCATTTTGGAGTTTGGAGTTGTGTTTCATGATTGCCTAAGTGAGGACCCTCAAGGCAATCCTCCATTCTCACCCTTTTTCAGAGCCCCATGAATGTTATTGCCTAGCGTTGTTCATTTGTCCTCCATTTTCGAGGTTGGAATTGTGTTTCATGATTGCCTAAGTGAGGACCCTCAAGGCAATCCTCCATTGTAACCCTTTTTCGGAGCCCCATGAATCTTATTGCCTAGCGTTGTTCATGTGTCCTCCATTTTTGTGTTTGGAGTTGTGTTTCATCATTGCCTAAGTGAGGACCCTCACGGCAATCCTTCATTCTCACCCTTTTTTCGGAGCCCCATGAATCTTTTTGCCTAGCGCTGTTCATGTGTCCTCCATTTTCGAGTTTGGAGCTGTGTTTCATCATTGCCTAAGTGAGGACCCTCAAGGCAATCCTCCATTCTCACCCTTTTTTGGAGCCCCATGAATGTTATTGCCTAGCGTTGTTCATGTGTCCTCCATTTTGGAGTTTGGAGTTGTGTTTCATGATTGCCTAAGTGAGGACCCTCAAGGCAATCCTCCATTCTCACCCTTTTTCGGAGCCCCATGAATCTTATTGCCTAGTGCTGTTCATGTGTCCTCCATTTTTGAGTTTGGAGTTGTGTTTCATGATTGCCTAAGTGAGGACCCTCAAGGCAATCCTCCATTCTCACCCTTTTTCAGAGCCCCATGAATGTTATTGCCTAGCTTTGTTCATGTGTCCTCCATTTTCGAGGTTGGAATTGTGTTTCATGATTGCCTAAGTGAGGACCCTCAAGGCAATCCTCCATTCTAACCCTTTTTCGGAGCCCCATGAATCTTATTGCCTAGCGCTGTTCATGTGTCCTCCATTTTCGAGTTTGGAGTTGTGTTTCATCATTGCCTAAGTGAGGACCCTCAAGGCAATCCTCCATTCTCACCCTTTTTCGGAGCCCCATGAATGTTATTGCCTAGCGTTATTCATGTGTTCTCTATTTTCGAGTTTGGAACTGTGTTTCATGATTGCCTAAGTGAGGACCCTCAAGGCAATCCTCCATTCTCACCCTTTTTCGGAGCCCCATGAATGTTATTGCCTAGGGCTGTTCATGTGTCCTCCATTTTCGAGTTTGGAGTTGTGTTTCATCATTGCCTAAGTGAGGACCCTCAAGGCAATCCTCCATTCTCACCCTTTTTCAGAGCCCCAAGAATGTTATTGCCTAGCGTTGTTCATGTGTCCTCCATTTTCGAGTTTGGAATTGTGTTTCATGATTGCCTAAGTCAGGACCCTCAAGGCAATCCTCCATTCTCACCCTTTTTCGGAGCCCCATGAATGTTATTGCCTAGCGTTGTTCATGTGTCCTCCATTTTGGAGTTTGGAGTTGTGTTTCATGATTGCCTAAGTGAGGACCCTGAAGGCAATCCTCCATTCTCACCCTTTTTCGGAGCCCCATGAATCTTATTGCCTAGTGCTGTTCATGTGTCCTCCATTTTGGAGTTTGGAGCTGTGTTTCATGATTGCCTAAGTGAGGACCCTCAAGGAAATCCTCCATTCTCACCCTTTTTCAGAGCCCCATGAATGTTATTGCCTAGCGTTGTTCATGTGTCCTCCATTTTCGAGGTTGGAATTGTGTTTCATGATTGCCTAAGTGAGGACCCTCAAGGCAATCCTCCATTCGAACCCTTTTTCGGAGCCCCATGAATCTTATTGCCTAGCGCTGTTCATGTGTCCTCCATTTTTGAGTTTGGAGTTGTGTTTCATCATTGCCTAAGTGAGGACCCTCACGGCAATCCTTCATTCTCACCCATTTTTCGGAGCCCCATGAATCTTATTGCCTAGCGCTGTTCATGTGTCCTCCATTTTCGAGTTTGGAGCTGTGTTTCATCATTGCCTAAGTGAGGACCCTCAAGGCAATCCTCCATTCTAACCCTTTTTCGGAGCCCCATGAATGTTATTGCCTAGCGCTGTTCATGTGTCCTCCTTTTTTAAGTTTGGAGCGGTGTTTCATGATTGCCTAAGTGAGGACACTCAAGGCAATCCTCCATTCTCACCCTTTTTCGGAGCCCCATGAATGTTATTGCCTAGCGTTGTTCATGTGTCCTTCATTTTCGAGTTTGGAATTGTGTTTCATGATTGCCTAAGTGAGGACCCTCAAGGCAATCCTCCATTCTCACCCTTTTTCGGAGCCCCATGAATGTTATTGCCTAGCGTTGTTCATGTGTCCTCCATTTTGGAGTTTGGAGTTGTGTTTCATGATTGCCTAAGTGAGGACCCTGAAGGCAATCCTCCATTCTCACCCTTTTTCGGAGCCCCATGAATCTTATTGCCTAGTGCTGTTCATGTGTCCTCCATTTTTGAGTTTGGAGCTGTGTTTCATGATTGCCTAAGTGAGGACCCTCAAGGCAATCCTCCATTCTCACCCTTTTTCAGAGCCCCATGAATGTTATTGCCTAGCGTTGTTCATGTGTCCTCCATTTTCGAGGTTGGAATTGTGTTTCATGATTGCCTAAGTTAGGACCCTCAAGGCAATACTCCATTCTAACCCTTTTTCGGAGCCCCATGAATCTTATTGCCTAGCGCTGTTCATGTGTCCTCCATTTTCGAGTTTGGAGTTGTGTTTCATGATTGCCTAAGTGAGGACCCTCAAGGCAATCCTCCATTCTCACCCTTTTTCGGAGCCCCATGAATGTTATTGCCTAGCGCTATTCATGTGTTCTCTATTTTCGAGTTTGGAACTGTGTTTCATGATTTCCTAAGTGAGGACCCTCAAGGCAATCCTCCATTCTCACCCTTTTTCGGAGCCCCATGAACGTTATTGCCTAGCGTTGTTCATGTGTCCTCCATTTTGGAGTTTGGAGTTGTGTTTCATGATTGCCTAAGTGAGGACCCTGAAGGCAATCCTCCATTCTCACCCTTTTTCGGAGCCCCATGAATCTTATTGCCTAGCGCTGTTCATGTGTCCTCCATTTTTGAGTTTGGAGTTGTGTTTCATCATTGCCTAAGTGAGGACCCTCAAGGCAATCCTCCATTCTCACCCTTTTTCGGAGCCCCATGAATGTTATTGCCTAGCGCTATTCATGTGTTCTCTATTTTCGAGTTTGGAACTGTGTTTCATGATTGCCTAAGTGAGGACCCTCAAGGCAATCCTCCATTCTCACCCTTTTTCGGAGCCCCATGAATGTTATTGCCTTGCGTTGTTCATGTGTCCTCCATTTTCGAGGTTGGAATTGTGTTTCATGATTGCCTAAGTGAGGACCCTCAAGGCAATCCTCCATTCTAACCCTTTTTCGGAGCCCCATGAATGTTATTGCCTAGCGCTGTTCATGTGTCCTCCTTTTTCTAGTTTGGAGCTGTGTTTCATGATTGCCTAAGTGAGGACACTCAAGGCAATCCTCCATTCTAACCCTTTTTCGGAGCCCCATGAATGTTATTGCCTAGCGCTGTTCATGTGTCCTCCATTTTGGAGTTTGGAGTTGTGTTTCATGATTGCCTAAGTGAGGACCCTCAAGGCAATCCTCCATTCTCACCCTTTTTCGGAGCCCCATGAATGTTATTGCCTAGCGTTGTTCATGTGTCCTCCATTTTGGAGTTTGGAGTTGTGTTTCATCATTGCCTAAGTGAGGACCCTCAAGGCAATCCTCCATTCTCACCCTTTTTCGGAGCCCCATGAATGTTATTGCCTAGCGCTGTTCATGTGTCCTCCTTTTTCTAGTTTGGAGCTGTGTTTCATGATTGCCTAAGTGAGGACACTCAAGGCAATCCTCCATTCTCACCCTTTTTCGGAGCCCCATGAACGTTATTGCCTAGCGTTGTTCATGTGTCCTCCATTTTGGAGTTTGGAGTTGTGTTTCATGATTGCCTAAGTGAGGACCCTGAAGGCAATCCTCCATTCTCACCCTTTTTCGGAGCCCCATGAACGTTATTGCCTAGCGTTGTTCATGTGTCCTCCATTTTGGAGTTTGGAGTTGTGTTTCATGATTGCCTAAGTGAGGACCCTGAAGGCAATCCTCCATTCTCACCCTTTTTCGGAGCCCCATGAATCTTATTGCCTAGCGCTGTTCATGTGTCCTCCATTTTTGAGTTTGGAGTTGTGTTTCATCATTGCCTAAGTGAGGACCCTCAAGGCAATCCTCCATTCTCACCCTTTTTCGGAGCCCCAAGAATGTTATTGCCTAGCGTTGTTCATGTGTCCTCCATTTTCGAGTTTGGAATTGTGTTTCATGATTGCCTAAGTGAGGACCCTCAAAGCAATCCTCCATTCTCACCCTTTTTTCGGAGCCCCATGAATCTTATTGCCTAGCGCTGTTCATGTGTCCTCCATTTTCGAGTTTGGAGCTGTGTTTCATCATTGCCTAAGTGAGCACCCTCAAGGCAATCCTCCTTTCTAACCCTTTTTCGGAGCCCCATGAATGTTATTGCCTAGCGCTGTTCATGTGTCCTCCTTTTTCTAGTTTGGAGCTGTGTTTCATGATTGCCTAAGTGAGGACACTCAAGGCAATCCTCCATTCTCACCCTTTTTCGGAGCCCCATGAAGGTTATTGCCTAGCGTTTTTCATGTGTCCTCCATTTAGAGTTTGGAATTATGTTTCATGATTGCCTAAGTGAGGACCCTCAAGGCAATCCTCCATTCTCACCCTTTTTCGGAGCCCCATGAATGTTATTGCCTAGCGTTGTTCATGTGTCCTCCATTTTGGAGTTTGGAGTTGTGTTTCATCATTGCCTAAGTGAGGACCCTCAAGGCAATCCTCCATTCTCACCCTTTTTCGGAGCCCCATGAATCTTATTGCCTAGCGTTGTTCATGTGTCCTCCATTTTCGAGGTTGGAATTGTGTTTCATGATTGCCTAAGTGAGGACCCTCAAGGCAATCCTCCATTCTAACCCTTTTTCGGAGCCCCATGAATCTTATTGCCTAGCGCTGTTCATGTGTCCTCCATTTTCGAGTTTGGAGCTGTGTTTCATCATTGCCTAAGTGAGGACCCTCAAGGCAATCCTCCATTCTAACCCTTTTTCGGAGCCCCATGAATGTTATTGCTAGCGCTGTTCATGTGTCCTCCTTTTTTAAGTTTGGAGCTGTGTTTCATGATTGCCTAAGTGAGGACACTCAAGGCAATCCTCCATTCTCACCCTTTTTCGGAGCCCCATGAATGTTATTGCCTAGCGTTGTTCATGTGTCCTCCATTTTCGAGTTTGGAATTGTGTTTCATGATTGCCTAAGTGAGGACCCTCAAGGCAATCCTCCATTCTCACCCTTTTTTCGGAGCCCCATGAATGTTATTGCCTAGCGTTGTTCATGTGTCCTCCATTTTGGAGTTTGGAGTTGTGTTTCATGATTGCCTAAGTGAGGACCCTGAAGGCAATCCTCCATTCTCACCCTTTTTCGGAGCCCCATGAATCTTATTGCCTAGTGCTGTTCATGTGTCCTCCATTTTTGAGTTTGGAGCTGTGTTTCATGATTGCCTAAGTGAGGACCCTCAAGGCAATCCTCCATTCTCACCCTTTTCAGAGCCCCATGAATGTTATTGCCTAGCGTTGTTCATGTGTCCTCCATTTTCGAGGTTGGAATTGTGTTTCATGATTGCCTAAGTGAGGACCCTCAAGGCAATCCTCCATTCTAACCCTTTTTCGGAGCCCCATGAATCTTATTGCCTAGCGCTGTTCATGTGTCCTCCATTTTCGAGTTTGGAGTTGTGTTTCATGATTGCCTAAGTGAGGACCCTCAAGGCAATCCTCCATTCTCACCCTTTTTCGGAGCCCCATGAATGTTATTGCCTAGCGCTATTCATGTGTTCTCTATTTTCGAGTTTGGAACTGTGTTTCATGATTTCCTAAGTGAGGACCCTCAAGGCAATCCTCCATTCTCACCCTTTTTCGGAGCCCCATGAATGTTATTGCCTAGCGTTGTTCATGTGTCCTTCATTTTCGAGTTTGGAATTGTGTTTCATAATTGCCTAAGTGAGGACCCTCAAGGCAATCCTCCATTCTCACCCTTTTTCGGAGCCCCATGAATGTTATTGCCTAGCGTTGTTCATGTGTCCTCCATTTTGGAGTTTGGAGTTGTGTTTCATGATTGCCTAAGTGAGGACCCTGAAGGCAATCCTCCATTCTCACCCTTTTTCGGAGCCCCATGAATCTTATTGCCTAGCGCTGTTCATGTGTCCTCCATTTTTGAGTTTGGAGTTGTGTTTTCATCATTGCCTAAGTGAGGACCCTCAAGGCAATCCTCCATTCTCACCCTTTTCGGAGCCCCATGAATGTTATTGCCTAGCGCTATTCATGTGTCTCTATTTTCGAGTTTGGAACTGTGTTTCATGATTGCCTAAGTGAGGACCCTCAAGGCAATCCTCCATTCTCACCCTTTTACGGAGCCCCATGAATGTTATTGCCTAGCGTTGTTCATGTGTCCTCCATTTTCGAGGTTGGAATTGTGTTTCATGATTGCCTAAGTGAGGACCCTCAAGGCAATCCTCCATTCTAACCCTTTTTCGGAGCCCCATGAATCTTATTGCCTAGCGCTGTTCATGTGTCCTCCATTTTTGAGTTTGGAGTTGTGTTTCATCATTGCCTAAGTGAGGACCCTCAAGGCAATCCTCCATTCTCACCCTTTTTCGGAGCCCCATGAATGTTATTGCCTAGGGCGTATTCATGTGTTCTCTATTTTCGAGTTTGGAGCTGTGTTTCATGATTGCCTAAGTGAGGACCCTCAAGGCAATCCTCCATTCTCACCCTTTTTCGGAGCCCATGAATGTTATGCCTAGCGTTGTTCATGTGTCCTCATTTTGGAGTTTGGAGGTGTGTTTCATGATTGCCTAAGTGAGGACCCTGAAGGCAATCCTCCATTTCTCACCCTTTTTCGGAGCCCCATGAATCTTATTGCCTAGCGCTGTTCATGTGTCCTCCATTTTCGAGTTTGGAATTGTGTTTCATGATTGCCTAAGTGAGGACCCTCAAGGCAATCCTCCATT
>NW_021144129.1:0-31171 GCF_004193775.1 Glycine soja
TTATGCGCCTGAATCGGACCTCCGAGTGGAAAAGTATGACCATTTGAATTTCTCGAGAGCTTCCATAGTTTAATATCGGACGTCTCGGTATATTATGCGCCTGAATCGTACCTCCGAGTGAAATGTTTATGACCATTTCAAATTCTCGAGAGCTTTCGTAGTTCAATTTCGGGCGTCTCGATATATTATGCGCCTGAATCTGACCTCCAAGTGAAAAGTTATGACCATTTGAATTTCTCGAGAGCTTCCGTTGCTCAATTTCAAGGGTCTCGATATATTATGCTCCTGAATCGGACCACCGAGTTAAAAGTTATGACCATTTCAATTTCTCGAGAGCTTGCGTTGTTCAATTTCGGGCGTCTCGATATATTATGCTTCTGAATCGGACCTCCGAGTGAAAAGTTATGACCATTTGAATTTCTCGAGAGTTTCCGTAGTTCAATTTCGAGCATCTCGATATATTATGCACCTGAATCGGACCTCCGAGCGAAAAGTTATGACCATTTGAATTTTTCGAGAGCTTCCGTTGTTCAATTTCGGGCGTCTCGATATATTATGCGCCTGAATCGGACCTCCGAGTGAAAAGTTATGACCATTTGAATTTCTCGAGAGCTTCCATTGCTCAATTTCGAGCGTCTGGATATATTATGCGCCTGAATCTGACCTCTGAGTGAAAAGTTATGACCATTTGAATTTCTCGAGAGCTTCCATTGTTCAATTTCGAGTATCTCGATTTATTATGCGCCTGAATCAGACTTTCGAGTTAAAAGTTAAGACCATTTGAATTTCTCGAGAGCTTCCATTGTTCAATTTCGAGCTTCTCGATTTATTATGCGCCTGAATCTGACTTCCGAGTGAAAAGTTTTGACCATTTGAATTTCTCGAAAGCTTCCGTAGTTCAATTTCGAGCGTCTCGATATATTATGCAACTGAATCGGACCTCCGAGTGAAAAGTTATGACCATTTGAATTTCTCGAGAGCTTCCGTAGTTCAATTTCGAGCAACTCGATATATTATGCACCCGAATTGGACCTCCAAGCGAAAAATATTACCATTTGAATTTCTCGAGAGCTTCCGTTGTTCAATTTCGGGCGTCTCGATATATTATGCGCCTGAATCGGACCTCCGAGTGAAAAGTTAACACCATTTGAATTTGTCGAGAGCTTTCGTAGTTCAATCTCGAGCATCTCGATATATTATGCTTCTGAATCGGACCTCCGAGTGAAAAGTTATGACCATTTGAATTTCTCGAGAGTTTCCGTAGTTCAATTTCGAGCATCTCGATATATTATGCACCTGAATCGGACCTACGAGCGAAAAGTTATGACCATTTGAATTTTTCGAGAGCTTCCGTTGTTCAATTTCGGGCGTCTCGATATATTATGCGCCTGAATCGGACCTCCGAGTGAAAAGTTATGACCATTTGAATTTCTCGAGAGCTTCCGTGTTTCAATTTCGCGTGTCTCGATTTATTATGCGCCTGAATCGGACTTCTGAGTTAAAAGTTAAGACCATTTGAATTCTCGAGAGCTTCGTTGTTCAATTTCGGGCGTCTCGATATATTATGCTCTGAATCGGACCTCCGAGTGAAAAGTTATGACCATTTGAATTTCTCGAGAGCTTCCGTAGTTCAATTTCGAGCATCTCGATATATTATGCACCTGAATCGGTCCTCCGAGCGAAAAGTTATGACTATTTGAATTTCTCGAGAGCTTCCATTGCTCAATTTCGAGCGTCTGGATATATTATGCGCCTGAATCTGACCTCCGAGTGAAAAGTTATGACCATTTGAATTTCTCGAGAGCTTCCATTATTCAATTTCGAGTGTCTCGATTTATTAAGCGCCTGAATCAGACTTTCGAGTTAAAAGTTAAGACCATTTGAATTTCTCGAGAGCTTCCATTGTTCAATTTCGAGCGTCTCGATTTATTATGCGCCTGAATCTGACTTCCGAGTGAAAAGTTTTGACCATTTGAATTTCTCGAAAGCTTCCGTAGTTCAATTTCGGGCGTCTCGATATATTATGCAACTGAATCGGACCTCCGAGTGAAATGTTATGACCATTTGAATTTCTCGAGAGCTTCCATTGCTCAATTTCGAGCGTCTGGATATATTATGCGCCTGAATCGGACCTCCGACTGAAAAGTTAAGACCATTTGAATTTGTCGAGAGCTTTCGTAGTTCAATCTCGGGCATCTCGATATATTATGCACCTGAATCGGACCTCCGAGCGAAAAGTTATGACCATTTGAATTTCTCGAGAGCTTCCATTGCTCAATTTCGAGCGTCTGGATATATTATGCGCCTGAATCGGACCTGCGAATGCAAAGTTATGAGCATTTGAATTTCTCGAGAGCTTCCGTGTTTCAATTTCGGGCGTCTCGATATATTATGCGCCTGAATCGGACCTACGAGCGAAAAGTTATGACCATTTGAATTTTTCGAGAGCTTCCGTTGTTCAATTTCGGGCGTCTCGATATATTATGCGCCTGAATCGGACCTCCGAGTGAAAAGTTATGACCATTTGAATTTCTCGAGAGCTTCCGTGTTTCAATTTCGCGTGTCTCGATTTATTATGCGCCTGAATCGGACTTCTGAGTTAAAAGTTAAGACCATTTGAATTTCTCGAGAGCTTGCGTTGTTCAATTTCGGGCGTCTCGATATATTATGCTTCTGAATCGGACCTCCGAGTGAAAAGTTATGACCATTTGAATTTCTCGAGAGCTTCCGTAGTTCAATTTCGAGCATCTCGATATATTATGCACCTGAATCGGTCCTCCGAGCGAAAAGTTATGACTATTTGAATTTCTCGAGAGCTTCCATTGCTCAATTTCGAGCGTCTGGATATATTATGCGCCTGAATCTGACCTCCGAGTGAAAAGTTATGACCATTTGAATTTCTCGAGAGCTTCCATTATTCAATTTCGAGTGTCTCGATTTATTAAGCGCCTGAATCAGACTTTCGAGTTAAAAGTTAAGACCATTTGAATTTCTCGAGAGCTTCCATTGTTCAATTTCGAGCGTCTCGATTTATTATGCGCCTGAATCTGACTTCCGAGTGAAAAGTTTTGACCATTTGAATTTCTCGAAAGCTTCCGTAGTTCAATTTCGGGCGTCTCGATATATTATGCAACTGAATCGGACCTCCGAGTGAAATGTTATGACCATTTGAATTTCTCGAGAGCTTCCATTGCTCAATTTCGAGCGTCTGGATATATTATGCGCCTGAATCGGACCTCCGACTGAAAAGTTAAGACCATTTGAATTTGTCGAGAGCTTTCGTAGTTCAATCTCGGGCATCTCGATATATTATGCACCTGAATCGGACCTCCGAGCGAAAAGTTATGACCATTTGAATTTCTCGAGAGCTTCCATTGCTCAATTTCGAGCGTCTGGATATATTATGCGCCTGAATCGGACCTGCGAATGCAAAGTTATGAGCATTTGAATTTCTCGAGAGCTTCCGTGTTTCAATTTCGGGCGTCTCGATATATTATGCGCCTGAATCGGACCTCCGAGTGGAAAGTTATGACCATTTGAATTTCTCGAGAGCTTCCATAGTTTAATATCGGACGTCTCGGTATATTATGCGCCTGAATCGTACCTCCGAGTGAAATGTTATGACCATTTCAAATTCTCGAGAGCTTTCGTAGTTCAATTTCGGGCGTCTCGATATATTATGCGCCTGAATCTGACCTCCAAGTGAAAAGTTATGACCATTTGAATTTCTCGAGAGCTTCCGTTGCTCAATTTCAAGGGTCTCGATATATTATGCTCCTGAATCGGACCACCGAGTTAAAAGTTATGACCATTTGAATTTCTCGAGAGCTTGCGTTGTTCAATTTCGGGCGTCTCGATATATTATGCTTCTGAATCGGACCTCCGAGTGAAAAGTTATGACCATTTGAATTTCTCGAGAGCTTCCGTATTTCAATTTCGAGCATCTCGATATATTATGCACCTGAATCGGACCTCCGAGCGAAAAGTTATGACCATTTGAATTTTTCGAGAGCTTCCGTTGTTCAATTTCGGGCGTCTCGATATATTATGCGCCTGAATCGGACCTCCGAGTGAAAAGTTATGACCATTTGAATTTCTCGACAGCTTCCATTGCTCAATTTCGAGCGTCTGGATATATTATGCGCCTGAATCTGACCTCCGAGTGAAAAGTTATGACCATTTGAATTTCTCGAGAGCTTCCATTGTTCAATTTCGAGTGTCTCGATTTATTATGCGCCTGAATCAGACTTTCGAGTTAAAAGTTAAGACCATTTGAATTTCTCGAGAGCTTCCATTGTTCAATTTCGAGCTTCTCGATTTATTATGCGCCTGAATCTGACTTCCGAGTGAAAAGTTTTGACCATTTGAATTTCTCGAAAGCTTCCGTAGTTCAATTTCGAGCGTCTCGATATATTATGCAACGGAATCGGACCTCCGAGTGAAATGTTATGACCATTTGAATTTCTCGACAACTTCCGTTATTCAATTTCGAGCGTCTCGATATATTATGCGCCTGAATCGGACCTCCGAGTGAAAACTTAACACCATTTGAATTTGTCGAGAGCTTTCGTAGTTCAATCTCGAGCATCTCGATATATTATGCTTCTGAATCGGACCTCCGATTGAAAAGTTATGACCATTTGAATTTCTCGAGAGTTTCCGTAGTTCAATTTCGAGCATCTCGATATATTATGCACCCGAATCGGACCTCCGAGCGAAAAGTTATGACCATTTGAATTTTTCGAGAGCTTCCGTTGTTCAATTTCGGGCGTCTCGATATATTATGCGCCTGAATCGGACCTCCGAGTGAAAAGTTATGACCATTTGAATTTCTCAAGAGCTTCCATTGCTCAATTTCGAGCGTCTGGATATATTATGCGCCTGAATCTGACCTCCGAGTGAAAAGTTATGACCATTTGAATTTCTCGAGAGCTTCCATTGTTCAATTTCGAGTGTCTCGATTTATTATGTGCCTGAATCAGACTTTCGAGTTAAAAGTTAAGACCATTTGAATTTCTCGAGAGCTTCCATTGTTCAATTTCGAGCGTCTCGATTTATTATGCGCCTGAATCTGACTTCCGAATGAAAAGTTTTGACCATTTGAATTTCTCGAAAGCTTCCGTAGTTCAATTTCGGGCGTCTCGATATATTATGCAACTGAATCGGACCTCCGAGTGAAATGTTATGACCATTTGAATTTCTCGACAACTTCCGTTATTCAATTTCGAGCGTCTCGATATATTATGCGCCTAAATCGGACCTCCGAGTGAAAAGTTAACACCATTTGAATTTTTCGAGAGCTTTCGTAGTTCAATCTCGAGCATCTCGATATATTATGCACCTGAATCGGACCTCCGAGCGAAAAGTTATGACCATTTTAATTTCTCGAGAGCTTCCATTGCTCAATTTCGAGCGTCTGGATATATTAAGCGCCTGAATCTGACCTGCGAATGCAAAGTTATGACCATTTGAATTTCTCGAGAGCTTCCGTGTTTCAATTTCGGGCGTCTCCATATATTATGCGCCTGAATCGGACCTCTGAGTGAAAAGTTATGACCATTTGAATTTCTCGAGAGCTTCCGTAGTTCAATTTCGAGCATCTCGATATATTATGCACCCGAATTGGACCTCCAAGCGAAAAGTATTACCATTTGAATTTCTCGAGAGCTTCCGTTGTTCAATTTCGGGCGTATCGATATATTATGCGCCTGAATCGGACCTCCGAGTGAAAAGTTAACACCATTTGAATTTGTCGAGAGCTTTCGTAGTTCAATCTCGAGCATCTCGATATATTATGCTTCTGAATCGGACCTCCGAGTGAAAAGTTATGACCATTTGAATTTCTCGAGAGTTTCCGTAGTTCAATTTCGAGCATCTCGATATATTATGCAACTGAATCGGACCTCCGAGCGAAAAGTTATGACCATTTGAATTTTTCGAGAGCTTCCGTTGTTCAATTTCGGGCGTCTCGATATATTATGCGCCTGAATCGGACCTCCGAGTGAAAAGTTATGACCATTTGAATTTCTCGAGAGTTTCCGTAGTTCAATTTCGAGCATCTCGATATATTATGCACCTGAATCGGACCTCCGAGTGAAAAGTTATGACCATTTGAATTTTTCGAGAGCTTCCGTTGTTCAATTTCGGGCGTCTCGATATATTATGCGCCTGAATCGGACCTCCGAGTGAAAAGTTATGACCATTTGAATTTCTCGAGAGCTTCCATTGCTCAATTTCGAGCGTTTGGATATATTATGCGCCTGAATCTGACCTCCGAGTGAAAAGTTATGACCATTTGAATTTCTCGAGAGCTTCCATTGTTCAATTTCGAGGGTCTCTATTTATTATGCGCCTGAATCAGACTTTCGAGTTAAAAGTTAAGACCATTTGAATTTCTCGAGAGCTTCCATTGTTCAATTTCGAGCGTCTCGATTTATTATGCGCCTGAATCTGACTTCCGAGTGAAAAGTTTTGACCATTTGAATTTCTCGAAAGCTTTCGTAGTTCAATTTCGAGCGTCTCGATATATTATGCAACTGAATCGGACCTCCGAGTGAAAAGTTATGACCATTTGAATTTCTCGACAACTTCCGTTATTCAATTTCGAGCGTCTCGATATATTATGCGCCTGAATCGGACCTCCGAGTGAAAAGTTAACACCATTTGAATTTCTCGAGAGCTTTCGTAGTTCAATCTCGAGCATCTCGATATATTATGCTTCTGAATCGGACCTCCGAGTGAAAAGTTATGACCATTTGAATTTCTCGAGAGTTTCCGTAGTTCAATTTCGAGCATCTCGATATATTATGCACCTGAATCGGACCTCCGAGCGAAAAGTTATGACCATTTGAATTTTTCGAGAGCTTCCGTTGTTCAATTTCGGGCGTCTCGATATATTATGTGCCTGAATCGGACCTCCGAGTGAAAAGTTATGACCATTTGAATTTCTCGAGAGCTTCCATTGCTCAATTTCGAGCGTCTGGATATATTATGCGCCTGAATCGGACCTGCGAATGCAAAGTTATGACCATTTGAATTTCTCGAGAGCTTCCGTGTTTCAATTTCGGGCGTCTCCATATATTATGCGCCTGAATCGGACCTCTGAGTGAAAAGTTATGACCATTTGAATTTCTCGAGAGCTTCCGTAGTTCAATTTCGAGCATCTCGATATATTATGCACCCGAATTGGACCTCCAAGCGAAAAGTATTACCATTTGAATTTCTCGAGAGCTTCCGTTGTTCAATTTCGGGCGTATCGATATATTATGCGCCTGAATCGGACCTCCGAGTGAAAAGTTAACACCATTTGAATTTGTCGAGAGCTTTCGTAGTTCAATCTCGAGCATCTCGATATATTATGCTTCTGAATCGGACCTCCGAGTGAAAAGTTATGACCATTTGAATTTCTCGAGAGTTTCCGTAGTTCAATTTCGAGCATCTCGATATATTATGCAACTGAATCGGACCTCCGAGCGAAAAGTTATGACCATTTGAATTTTTCGAGAGCTTCCGTTGTTCAATTTCGGGCGTCTCGATATATTATGCGCCTGAATCGGACCTCCGAGTGAAAAGTTAACACCATTTGAATTTTTCGAGAGCTTTCGTAGTTCAATCTCGAGCATCTCGATATATTATGCACCTGAATCGGACCTCCGAGCGAAAAGTTATGACCATTTTAATTTCTCGAGAGCTTCCATTGCTCAATTTCGAGCGTCTGGATATATTAAGCGCCTGAATCTGACCTGCGAATGCAAAGTTATGACCATTTGAATTTCTCGAGAGCTTCCGTGTTTCAATTTCGGGCGTCTCCATATATTATGCGCCTGAATCGGACCTCTGAGTGAAAAGTTATGACCATTTGAATTTCTCGAGAGCTTCCGTAGTTCAATTTCGAGCATCTCGATATATTATGCACCCGAATTGGACCTCCAAGCGAAAAGTATTACCATTTGAATTTCTCGAGAGCTTCCGTTGTTCAATTTCGGGCGTATCGATATATTATGCGCCTGAATCGGACCTCCGAGTGAAAAGTTAACACCATTTGAATTTGTCGAGAGCTTTCGTAGTTCAATCTCGAGCATCTCGATATATTATGCTTCTGAATCGGACCTCCGAGTGAAAAGTTATGACCATTTGAATTTCTCGAGAGTTTCCGTAGTTCAATTTCGAGCATCTCGATATATTATGCAACTGAATCGGACCTCCGAGCGAAAAGTTATGACCATTTGAATTTTTCGAGAGCTTCCGTTGTTCAATTTCGGGCGTCTCGATATATTATGCGCCTGAATCGGACCTCCGAGTGAAAAGTTATGACCATTTGAATTTCTCGAGAGTTTCCGTAGTTCAATTTCGAGCATCTCGATATATTATGCACCTGAATCGGACCTCCGAGTGAAAAGTTATGACCATTTGAATTTTTCGAGAGCTTCCGTTGTTCAATTTCAGGCGTCTCGATATATTATGCGCCTGAATCGGACCTCCGAGTGAAAAGTTATGACCATTTGAATTTCTCGAGAGCTTCCATTGCTCAATTTCGAGCGTCTGGATATATTATGCGCCTGAATCTGACCTCCGAGTGAAAAGTTATGACCATTTGAATTTCTCGAGAGCTTCCATTGTTCAATTTCGAGTGTCTCGATTTATTATGCGCCTGAATCAGACTTTCGAGTTAAAAGTTAAGACCATTTGAATTTCTCGAGAGCTTCCATTGTTCAATTTCGAGCGTCTCGATTTATTATGCGCCTGAATCTGACTTCCGAGTGAAAAGTTTTGACCATTTGAATTTCTCGAAAGCTTCCGTAGTTCAATTTCGAGCGTCTCGATATATTATGCAACTGAATCGGACCTCCGAGTGAAATGTTATGACCATTTGAATTTCTCGACAACTTCCGTTATTCAATTTCGAGCGTCTCGATATATTATGCGCCTGAATCGGACCTCCGAGTGAAAAGTTAACACCATTTGAATTTCTCGAGAGCTTTCGTAGTTCAATCTCGAGCATCTCGATATATTATGCTTCTGAATCGGACCTCCGAGTGAAAAGTTATGACCATTTGAATTTCTCGAGAGTTTCCGTAGTTCAATTTCGAGCATCTCGATATATTATGCACCTGAATCGGACCTCCGAGCGAAAAGTTATGACCATTTGAATTTTTCGAGAGCTTCCGTTGTTCAATTTCGGGCGTCTCGATATATTATGCGCCTGAATCGGACCTCCGAGTGAAAAGTTATGACCATTTGAATTTCTCGAGAGCTTCCATTGCTCAATTTCGAGCGTCTGGATATATTATGCGCCTGAATCTGACCTCCGAGTGAAAAGTTATGACCATTTGAATTTCTCGAGAGCTTCCATTGTTCAATTTCGAGTGTCTCGATTTATTATGCGCCTGAATCAGACTTTCGAGTTAAAAGTTAAGACCATTTGAATTTCTCGAGAGCTTCCATTGTTCAATTTCGAGCGTCTCGATTTATTATGCGCCTGAATCTGACTTCCGAGTGAAAAGTTTTGACCATTTGAATTTCTCGAAAGCTTCCGTAGTTCAATTTCGGGCGTCTCGATATATTATGCAACTGAATCGGACCTCCGAGTGAAATGTTATGACCATTTGAATTTCTCGACAACTTCCGTTATTCAATTTCGAGCGTCTCGATATATTATGCGCCTGAATCGGACCTCCGAGTGAAAAGTTAACACCATTTGAATTTGTCGAGAGCTTTCGTAGTTCAATCTCGAGCATCTCGATATATTATGCTTCTGAATCGGACCTCCGAGTGAAAAGTTATGACCATTTGAATTTCTCGAGAGTTTCCGTAGTTCAATTTCGAGCATCTCGATATATTATGCACCTGAATCGGACCTCCGAGCGAAAAGTTATGACCATTTGAATTTTTCGAGAGCTTCCGTTGTTCAATTTCGGGCGTCTCGATATATTATGCGCCTGAATCGGACCTCCGAGTGAAAAGTTATGACCATTTGAATTTCTCGAGAGCTTCCATTGCTCAATTTCGAGCGTCTGGATATATTATGCGCCTGAATCTGACCTCCGAGTTAAAAGTTATGACCATTTGAATTTCTCGAGAGCTTCCATTGTTCAATTTCGAGTTTCTCGATTTATTATGCGCCTGAATCAGACTTTCGAGTTAAAAGTTAAGACCATTTGAATTTCTCGAGAGCTTCCATTGTTCAATTTCGAGCGTCTCGATATATTATGCGCCTGAATCGGACCTCCGAGTGAAATGTTATGACCATTTGAATTTCTCGACAACTTCCGTTATTCAATTTCGAGCGTCTCGATATATTATGCGCCTGAATCCGACCTCCGAGTGAAAAGTTAACACCATTTGAAATTGTCTAGAGCTTTCGTAGTTCAATCTCGAGCATCTCGATATATTATGCACCTGAATCGGACCTCCGAGCGAAAAGTTATGACCATTTGAATTTCTCGAGAGCTTCCATTGCTCAATTTCGAGCGTCTGGATATATTATGCGCCTGAATCTGACCTGCGAATGCAAAGTTATGACCATTTGAATTTCTCGAGAGCTTCCGTGTTTCAATTTCGGGCGTCTCCATATATTATGCGCCTGAATCGGACCTCCGAGTGAAAAGTTATGACCATTTGAATTTCTCGAGAGCTTCCGTAGTTCAATTTCGAGCATCTCGATATATTATGCACCCGAATTGGACCTCCAAGCGAAAAGTATTACCATTTGAATTTCTCGAGAGCTTCCGTTGTTCAATTTCGGGCGTCTCGATGTATTATGCGCCTGAATCGGACCTCCGAGTGAAAAGTTATGACCATTTGAATTTCTCGAGAGCTTCCATAGTTCAATATCGGACGTCTCGATATATTGTGCGCCTGAATCGTACCTCCGAGTTAAATGTTATGACCATTTCAATTTCTCGAGAGCTTTCGAAGTTCAATTTCGGGCGTCTCGATGTATTATGCGCCTGAATCTGACCTCCAAGTGAAAAGTTATGACCATTTGAATTTCTCGAGAGCTTCCGTTGCTCAATTTCAAGGGTCTCGATATATTATGCTCCTGAATCGGACCACCGAGTTAAAAGTTATGACCATTTGAATTTCTCGAGAGCTTGCGTTGTTCAATTTCGGGCGTCTCGATATATTATGCTTCTGAATCGGACCTCCGAGTGAAAAGTTATGACCATTTGAATTTCTCGAGAGCTTCCGTAGTTCAATTTCGAGCATCTCGATATATTATGCACCTGAATCGGACCTCCGAGCGCAAAGTTATAACCATTTGAATTTCTCGAGAGCTTCCGTTGTTCAATTTCGGGCGTCTCGATATATTATGCGATTGAATCGGACCTCCGAGTGAAAAGTTATGACTTTGAATTTCTCGAGACCTTCCAGTGTTCAATTTCGAGCGTCTTGATATATTATGCGCCTGAATCTAACCTCCGAGTGAAATGTTATGACCATTTGAATTTCTCGACAGCTTCCGTAGTTCAATTTCGAGCATCTCGATATATTATGCATCTGAATCGGACCTCCGAGCGAAAAGTTATGACACTTCTAATTTCTCGAGAGCTTCCCTAGATCAATTTCGCGCGTCTCGATATATTATGCGCCTCAATCGGACCTCCAGGTGAAAAGTTATGACCATTTGAATTTCGCGAGGGCTTCCATTGCTAAATTTTGAGCGTCTGCATATATCATGCGCCTGAATCCGACCTCCGAGTGAAAAGTTATGACCATTTGAATTTCTCGAGAGCTTCCGTTGTTCAATTTCAGGCGTCTCGATATATTATGCGTCTGAATCGGACCTCCGAGTGAAAAGTTAAGACCATTTGAATTTGTCTAGAGCTTTCGTAGTTCAATCTCGAGCATCTCGATATATTATGCACCTGAATCGGACTTCTGAGCGAAAAGTTATGACTATTTGAATTTCTCGAGAGCTTCCATTGCTCAATTTCGAGCGTCTGGATATATTATGCGCCTGAATCTGACCTGGGAATGCAAAGTTATGACCATTTGAATTTCTCGAGAGCTTCCGTGTTTCAATTTCGGGCGTCTCCATATATTATGCGCCTGAATCGGACCTCCGAGTGAAAAGTTATGACCATTTGAATTTCTCGAGAGCTTCCGTAGTTCAATTTCGAGCATCTCGATATATTATGCACCCGAATTGGACCTCCAAGCGAAAAGTATTACCATTTGAATTTCTCGAGAGCTTCCGTTGTTCAATTTCGAGCGTCTCGATGTATTATGCGCCTGAATCGGACCTCCGAGTGAAAAGTTATGACCATTTGAATTTCTCGAGAGCATCCATAGTTCAATTTCGGGCGTCTCGATATATTATGCGCCTGAATCGGACCTCCGAGTGAAATGTTATGACCATTTCAATTTCTCGAGAGCTTCCGTAGTTCAATTTCGGGCGTCTCGATATATTATGCGCCTGAATCTGACCTCCAAGTGAAAAGTTATGACCATTTGAATTTCTCGAGAGCTTCCGTTGCTCAATTTCAAGGGTCTCGATATATTATGCTCCTGAATCGGACCACCGAGTTAAAGTTTATGACCATTTGAATTTCTCGAGAGCTTGCGTTGTTCAATTTCGGGCGTCTCGATATATTATGCTTCTGAATCTGACCTCCGAGTGAAAAGTTATGACCATTTGAATTTCTCGAGAGCTTCCGTAGTTCAATGTCGAGCATCTCGATATATTATGCACCTGAATCGGACCTCCGAGCGAAAAGTTATGACCGTTTGAATTTTTCGAGAGCTTCTGTTGTTCAATTTCGGGCGTCTCGATATATTATGCGCCTGAATCGGACCTCCGAGTGAAAAGTTATGACCATTTGAATTTCTCGAGAGCTTCCATTGCTCAATTTCGAGCGTCTGGATATATTATGCGCCTGAATCTGACCTCCGAGTGAAAAGTTATGACCATTTGAATTTCTCGAGAGCTTCCATTGTTCAATTTCGAGTGTCTCGATTTATTATGCGCCTGAATCGGACCTCCGAGTGAAAAGTTAAGACCATTTGAATTCCTCGAGAGCTTCCATTGTTTAATTTCGAGCGTCTCGATTTATTATGCGCCTGAATCTGGCTTTCGAGTGAACAGTTTTGACCATTCGAATTTCTCGAAGGCTTCCGTAGTTCAATTTCGGGCGTCTCGATATATAATGCAACTGAATCGGACCTCCGAGTGAAATGTTATGACCATTTGAATTTCTCGACAACTTCCGTTATTCAATTTCGGCCGTCTCGATGTATTATGCGCCTGAATCGGACCTCCGAGTGAAAAGTTATGACCATTTGAATTTCTCGAGAGCTTCCATAGTTCAATTTCGGACGTCTCGATATATTATGCGCCTGAATCGGACCTCCGAGTTAAATGTTATGACCATTTGAATTTCTCGAGAGCTTCCGTTGTTCAATTTCAGCCATCTCTATATGCCATGTGCCTGAATCGGACCTCTAAGTGAAAAGTTATGACCATTTCAATTTCTCGAGAGCTTCCGTTGTTCAATTTCGGGCGTCTCGATATATTATGCGCCTGAATCGGACCTCCGAGTGAAAAGTTATGACCATTTGAAATTCTCGAGAGCTTCCATTGCTCAATTTCGAGCGTCTGGATATATTGTGTGCCTGAATCTGACCTCCGAGTGAAAAGTTATGACCATTTGAATTTCTCGAGAGCTTCCGTTTTTCAATTTCGGACGTCTCGATATATTATGCTTCTAAATCGGACCTCCGAGTGAAAAGTTATGACCATTTGAATTTCTCGAGAGCTTCCGTAGTTCAATTTCGAGCATCTCGATATATTATGCACCTGAATCGGACCTCCGAGCGCAAAGTTATGACCATTTGAATTTCTCGAGAGCTTCCGTTGTTCAATTTTGGGCGTCTCGATATATTATGCGCCTGAATCGGACCTCCGAGTGAAAAGTTATGACCATTTGAATTTCTCGAGAGCTTCCAGTGTTCAATTTCGAGCGTCTTGATATATTATGCGCCTGAATCTAACCTCCGAGTGAAATGTTATGACAATTTGAATTTCTCGACAGCTTCCGTAGTTCAATTTCGAGCATCTCGATATATTATGCATCTGAATCGGACCTCCGAGCGAAAAGTTATGACACTTCTAATTTCTCGAGAGCTTCCCTAGATCAATTTCGCGCGTCTCGATATATTATGCGCCTAAATCGGACCTCCAGGTGAAAAGTTATGACCATTTGAATTTCGCGAGGGCTTCCATTGCTAAATTTTGAGCGTCTGCATATATCATGCGCCTGAATCTGACCTCCGAGTGAAAAGTTATGACCATTTGAATTTCTCGAGAGCTTCCGTTGTTCAATTTCAGGCGTCTCGATATATTATGCGTCTGAATCGGACCTCCGAGTGAAAAGTTAAGACCATTTGAATTTGTCGAGAGCTTTCGTAGTTCAATCTCGAGCATCTCGATATATTATGCACCTGAATCGGACCTCCGAGCGAAAAGTTATGACTATTTGAATTTCTCGAGAGCTTCCATTGCTCAATTTCGAGCGTCTGGATATATTATGCGCCTGAATCTGACCTGCGAATGCAAAGTTATGACCATTTGAATTTCTCGAGAGCTTCCGTGTTTCAATTTCGGGCGTCTCCATATATTATGCGCCTGAATCGGACCTCCGAGTGAAAAGTTATGACCATTTGAATTTCTCGAGAGCTTCGGTTGTTCAATTTCGAGCATCTCGATATATTATGCACCCGAATTGGACCTCCAACGAAAAGTATTACCATTTGAATTTCTTGAGAGCTTCCGTTGTTCAATTTCGAGCGTCTCGATGTATTATGCGCCTGAATCGGACCTCCGAGCGAAAAGTTATGACCGTTTGAATTTTTCGAGAGCTTCCGTTGTTCAATTTCGGGCGTCTCGATATATTATGCGCCTGAATCGGACCTCCGAGTGAAAAGTTATGACCATTTGAATTTCTCGAGAGCTTCCATTGCTCAATTTCGAGCGTCTGGATATATTATGCGCCTGAATCTGACCTCCGAGTGAAAAGTTATGACCATTTGAATTTCTCGAGAGCTTCCATTGTTCAATTTCGAGTGTCTCGATTAATTATGCGCCTGAATCAGACTTTCGAGTTAAAAGTTAAGACCATTTGAATTTCTCGAGAGCTTCCATTGTTCAATTTCGAGCGTCTCGATTTATTATGCGCCTGAATCTGACTTTCGAGTGAAAAGTTTTGACCATTTGAATTTCTCGAAAGCTTCCGTAGTTCAATTTCGGGCGTCTCGATATATAATGCAACTGAATCGGACCTCCGAGTGAAATGTTATGACCATTTGAATTTCTCGACAATTTCCGTTATTCAATTTCGGCCGTCTCGATGTATTATGCACCTGAATCGGACCTCCGAGTGAAAAGTTATGACCATTTGTATTTCTCCAGAGCTTCCATAGTTCAATTTCGGGCGTCTCGATATATTATGCGCCTGAATCGGACCTCCGAGTTAAATGTTATGACCATTTGAATTTCTCGAGAGCTTCCGTTGTTCAATTTCAGCCATCTCTATATGTCATGTGCCTGAATCGGACCTCTGAGTGAAAAGTTATGACCATATTAATTTCTCGAGAGCTTCCGTTGTTCAATTTCGGGCGTCTCGATATATTATGCGCCTGAATCGGACCTCCGAGTGAAAAGTTATGACCATTTGAAATTCTCGAGAGCTTCCATTGTTCAATTTCGAGCGTCTGGATATATTATGTGCCTGAATCTGACCTCCGAGTGAAAAGTTATGACCATTTGAATTTCTCGAGAGCTTCCGTTTTTCAATTTCGGACGTCTCGATATAGTATGCGTCTGAATCCGACCTCCGAGTTAAAAGTTATGACCATTTGAATTTCTCAAGAGCTGCAATTGTTCAATTTCGAGCGTCTCGATATATTATGCGCCTGAATCGGACCTCCAAGTAAATAGTTATGACCATTTGAATTTCTAGAGAACTTCCGTAGTTCAATTTGGAGCATCTCGATATATTATGCACCTGAATCGGACCTCCGAGCGAAAAGTTATGACCATTTGAACTTCTCGAGAGCTTCCGTTGCTCAATTTCAAGGGTCTCGATATATTATGCTCCTGAATCGGACCACCGAGTTAAAAGTTATGACCATTTCAATTTCTCGAGAGCTTGCGTTGTTCAATTTCGGGCGTCTCGATATATTATGCTTCTGAATCGGACCTCCGAGTGAAAAGTTATGACCATTTGAATTTCTCGAGAGCTTCCGTAGTTCAATTTCGAGCATCTCGATATATTATGCACCTGAATCGGACCTCCGAGCGCAAAGTTATGACCATTTGAATTTCTCGAGAGCTTCCGTTGTTCAATTTCGGGCGTCTCGATATATTATGCGCCTGAATCCGACCTCCGAGTGAAATGTTATGACCATTTCAATTTCTCGAGAGCTTTCCTAGTTCAATTTCGGGCGTCTCGATATATTATGCGCCTGAATCTGACCTCCAAGTTAAAAGTTATGACCATTTGAATTTCTCGAGAGCTTCCGTTGCTCAATTTCAAGGGTCTCGATATATTATGCTCCTGAATCGGACCACCGAGTTAAAAGTTATGACCATTTCAATTTCTCGAGAGCTTGCGTTGTTCAATTTCGGGCATCTCGATATATTATGCTTATGAATCGGACCTCCGAGTGAAAAGTTATGACCATTTGAATTTCTCGAGAGCTTCCGTAGTTATATTTCGAGCATCTCGATATATTATGCACCTGAATCGGACCTCCGAGTGAAAAGTTATGACCATTTGAATTTCTCGAGAGCTTCCGTAGTTATATTTCGAGCATCTCGATATATTATGCACCTGAATCGGACCTCCGAGTGAAAAGTTATGACCATTTGAATTTCTCGAGAGCTTCCGTTTTTCAATTTCGGATGTCTCGATATATTATGCGTCTGAATCGGACCTCCGAGTTAAAAGTTATGACCATTTGAATTTCTCGAGAGCTTTAATTGTTCAATTTCGAGCGTCTCGATATATTATGCGCCTGAATCGGACCTCCGAGTAAATAGTTATGACCATTTGAATTTCTCGAGAACTTCCGTTGTTCAATTTCGAGCATCTCGATATATTATGCACCTGAATCGGACCTCCCAGTGAAAAGTTATGACCATTTGAATTTCTCGAGAGCTTCTGTTGTTCAATTTCGGGCGTCTCGATATATTATGCGCCTGAATCGGACCTCCGAGTGAAAAGTTATGACCATTTGAAATTCTCGAGAGCTTCCATTGCTCAATTTCGAGCGTCTAGATATATTATGCGCCTTAATCTGACCTCCGAGTAAAAAGTTATGACCATTTGAATTTCTCGAGAGCTTCCGTTGTTCAATTTCGGGCGTCTCGATATATTATGCGTCTGAATCGGACCTCCGAGTGAAAAGTTATGACGATTTGAATTTCTCGAGAGCTTCCGTCGTTCAATTTCGAGCGTCTCGATATATTATGCACCTGAATCGGACCTCCGAGCGAAAAGTTATGACCATTTGAATTTCTCGAGAGCTTCCGTTGTTCAATTTTGGGCGTCTCGATATATTATGCGTCTGAATCGGACCTCCGAGTGAAAAGTTATGACCATTTGAAATTCTCGAGAGCTTCCATTGCTCAATTTCGAGCGTCTAGATATATTATGCGCCTTAATCTGACCTCCGAGTGAAAAGTTATGACCATTTGAATTTCTCGAGAGATTCCATTTTTCAATTTCGGACGTCTCGATATATTATGCGTCTGAATCCGACCTCCGAGTTAAAAGTTATGACCATTTGATTTTCTCAAGAGCTGCAATTGTTCAATTTCGAGCGTCTCGATATATTATGCACCTGAATCGGACCTCCCAGTGAAAAGTTATGACCATTTGAATTTCTAGAGAACTCCCATTGTTCAATTTCGAGCGTCTCGATATATTATGCGTCTGAATCGGACCTCTGCGTGAAAAGTTATGACCATTTGAATTTCTCGAGCGCTTCAATTGTTCAATTTCGAGCGTCTCGATATATTATGCGCCTGAATCGGACCTCCGACTAAAAAGTTATGACCATTTTGAATTTCTCGAGAGCTCCCGTTGTTCAATTTCGAGCGTCTCGATATATTATGCGCCTGAATCGGACCTTCGAGTGAAAAGTTATGACCATTTGAATTTCTCGAGAGCTTCCGTAGTTAAATTTCGAGTATCTCGATATATTATTCACCTGAATCGTACCTCCGAGCGAAAAGTTATGACCATTTGAATTTCTCGAGAGCTTCCGTTGTCCAATTTCGGGCGTCTCGATATATTATGCGTCTGAATCGAACCTCCGAGTTAAAAGTTATGACTATTTGAATTTCTCGAGAGCTTCAATTGTTAAATTTCGATCGTCTCGATATATTATGCGCCTGAATCGGACCTCCGACTAAAAAGTTATGACCATTTGAAATTCTCGAGAGTTCCCGTTGTTCAATTTCGAGCGTCTCGATATATTATGCGTCTGAATCGGACTTCCGAGCGAAAAGTTATGACCATTTGAACTTCTCGAGAGCTTCCGTTTTTCAATTTCGGATGTCTCGATATATTATGCGTCTGAATCGGACCTCCGAGTTAAAAGTTATGACCACTTGAATTTCTCGAGAGCATCTGTTGTTCAATTTCGGGCGTCTCGATATATTATGCGCCTGAATCGGACCTCCGAGTGAAAAGTTATGACCATTTGAAATTCTCGAGAGCTTCCATTGCTCAATTTCGGACGACTCGATATATTATGCGTCTGAGTCGGACCTCCGAGTTAAAAGTTATGACCATTTGAATTTCTCGAGAGCTTTTGTTCAATTTCGAACATCTCGATATATTATACGTTTGAATCGGACCTCCGAGTAAAAAGTTATGACCATTTGAATTTCTCGAGAACTTCCGTAGATCAATTTCGAGCATCTCGATATATTATGCACCTGAATCGGACCTCCGAGTGAAAAGTTATGACCATTTGAATTTCTCGAGAGCTTCCGTTGTTAAATTTCGAGCATCTCGATATATTATTCACCTGAATCGGACCTCCGAGCGAAAAGTTATTACCTTTTGAATTTCTCGAGAGCTTCCGTTGTCCAATTTCAGGCTTCTCGATATATTATGCGCCTGAATCGGACCTCCGAGCGAAAAGTTATGACCATTTGAATTTCTCGAGAGCTTCCATAGTTCAATATCAGACGTCTCGATATATTATGCGCCTGAATCGGACCTCCGAGTGAAATGTTATGACCATTTCAATTTCTCGAGAGCTTCCGTTGTTCAATTTTGGGCATCTCGATATATTATTCACCTGAATCGGACCTCCGAGCGAAAAGTTATTACCTTTTGAATTTGTCGAGTGCTTCCGTTGTCCAATTTCGGGCGTCTCGATATATTATGCACCTGAATCGGACCTCCGAGTGAAAAGTTATGACCATTTGAATTTCTCGAGAGCTTCCGTTGTTAAATTTCGAGCATCTCGATATATTATTCACCTGAATCGGACCTCCGAGCTAAAAGTTATTACCTTTTGAATTTCTCGAGAGCTCCCATTGTTCAATTTCGAGCGTCTCGATATATTATGCGTCTGAATCGGACCTTTGAGTGAAAAGTTATGACCATTTGAATTTCTCGAGCGCTTCAATTGTTCAATTTCGAGCATCTCGATATATTATTCACCTGAATCGGACCTCCGAGCGAAAAGTTATTACCTTTTCAATTTCTCGAGAGCTTCCGTTGTCCAATTTCGGGCGTCTCGATATATTATGCTCCTGAATCGGACCTCCGAGTGAAAAGTTATGACCATTTTGAATTTCTCGAGAGCTCCCGTTGTTCAATTTTGAGCATATCGATATATTATTCACCTGAATCGTACCTCCGAGCGAAAAGTTATGACCATTTGAATTTCTCAAGAGCTTCCGTTGTCCAATTTCGGGCGTCTCGATATATTATGCGTCTGAATCGAACCTCCGAGTTAAAAGTTATGACCATTTGAATTTCTCGAGAGCTTCAATTGTTCAATTTCGAGCGTCTCGATATATTATGCGCATGAATCGGACCTCCGAGTGAAAAGTTATGACCATTTGAAATTCTCGAGTGCTTCCATTGCTCAATTTCGAGCGTCTAGATATATTATGCGCCTTAATCTGACCTCCGAGTGAAAAGTTATGACCATTTGAATTTCTCGAGAGCTTTCGTTGTCCAATTTCGGGCGTCTCGATATATTATGCGCCTGAATCGAACCTCCGAGTTAAAAGTTATGACCATTTGAATTTCTCGAGCGCTTCAATTGTTCAATTTCGAGCGTCTCGATATATTATGCGCCTGAATCGGACCTCCGACTAAAAAGTTATGACCATTTGAATTTCTCGAGAGCTCCCGTTGTTCAATTTCGAGCGTCTCGATATATTATGCGTCTGAATCAGACCTCCGAGCGAAAAGTTATGACCATTTGAACTTCTCGAGAGCTTCCGTTTTTCAATTTCGGATGTCTCGATATATTATGCGTATGAATCGGACCTCCGAGTTAAAAGTTATGACCATTTGAATTTCTCGAGAGCATCCGTTGTTCAATTTCGGGCGTCTCGATATATTATGCGCCTGAATCGAACCTCCGAGTGAAAAGTTATGACCATTTGAAATTCTCGAGAGCTTCCATTGCTCAATTTCGGACGTCTCGATATATTATGCGTCTGAATCGGACCTCCGAGTTAAAAGTTATGACCATTTGAATTTCTCGAGAGCTTTAATTGTTCAATTTCGAGCATCTCGATATATTATGCGTCTAAATCGGACCTCCGAGTAAAAAGTTATGACCATTTGAATTTCTCGAGAGCTTCCGTAGTTCAATTACGAGCGTCTCGATATATTATGCACCTGAATCGGACCTCCGAACGAAAAGTTATGACCATTTGAATTTCTCGAGAGCTCCCGTTGTTCAATTTCGAGGGTCTCGATATATTATGTGTCTGAATCGGACCTCCGAGCGAAAAGTTATGACCATTTGAATTTCTCGAGAGCTTTAAGTGTTCAATTTCGAGCGTCTCGATATATTATGCGCCTGAATCGGACCTCCGAGTGAAAAGTTATGACCATTTGAAATTCTCGAGTGCTTCCATTGCTCAATTTCGAGCGTCTAGATATATTATGCGCCTTAATCTGACCTCCGAGTGAAAAGTTATGACCATTTGAATTTCTCGAGAGCTTTCGTTGTCCAATTTCGGGCGTCTCGATATAATATGCGCCTGAATCGAACCTCCGAGTTAAAAGTTATGACCATTTGAATTTCTCGAGCGCTTCAATTGTTCAATTTCGAGTGTCTCGATATATTATGCGCCTGAATCGGACCTCCGACTAAAAAGTTATGACCATTTGAATTTCTCGAGAGCTCCCGTTGTTCAATTTCGATCGTCTCGATATATTATGCGTCTGAATCAGACCTCCGAGCGAAAAGTTATGACCATTTGAACTTCTCGAGAGCTTCCGTTTTTCAATTTCGGATGTCTCGATATATTATGCGTATGAATCGGACCTCCGAGTTAAAAGTTATGACCATTTGAATTTCTCGAGAGCATCCGTTGTTCAATTTCGGACGTCTCGATATATTATGCGTCTGAATCGGACCTCCGAGTTAAAAGTTATGACAATTTGAATTTCTCGAGACCTTTAATTGTTCAATTTCAAGGGTCTCGAAATATTATTCCCCTGAATCAGACCTCCGAGTTAAAAGTTATGACCATTTGAATTTCTCGAGAGCTTCCGTTGTTCAATTTCGGACGTCTCGATATATTATGCGCCTGAATCGGACCTCCGACTAAAAAGTTATGACCATTTGAATTTCTAGAGAGCTTCCGTAGTTAAATTTCGAGCATCTCGATATATTATTCACCTGAATCGGACCTCCGAGTGAAAAGTTAAGACCATTTGAATTTCTCGAGAGCTTTCGTTGTTCAATTTCGAGCATCTCGATATATTATGCGTCTGAATCCGACCTCCGAGTGAAAAGTTTTGACCATTTGAATTTCTCGAGAACTTCCGTAGTTCAATTTCGGGCGTCTCGATATACTATGCGCCTGAATCGGACCTCCAAGTGAATAGTTATGACCATTTGAATTGCTCAAGAGCTTCCATTGTTCAATTTCGAGCGTCTCGATATATTATGCGTCTGACTCGGACCTCTGAGTGAAAAGTTATGACCATTTGAATTTCTCGAGCGCTTCAATTGTTCAATTTCGAGCGTCTCGATATATTATGCGCCTGAATCGAACCTCCGACTAAAAAGTTATGACCATTTGAATTTCTCGAGAGCTTCCGTTGTTCAATTTCGGACGTCTCGATATATTATCCGTCTGAATCGGACCTCCGAGCGAAAAGTTATGACCATTTGAATTTCTCGAGAGCTTCCGTAGTTAAATTTCGAGCATCTCGATATATTATTCACCTGAATCGTACCTCCGAGCGAAAAGTTATGACCATTTGAATTTCTGGAAAGCTTCCGTTGTCCAATTTCGGGAGTCTCGATATATTATGCGTCTGAATCGAACCTCCGAGTTAAAAGTTATGACCATTTGAATTTCTCGAGAGCTTCCATTGTTCAATTTCGAGCGTCTCGATATATTATGCGTCTGAATCGGACCTCCGACTAAAACGTTATGACCATTTGAATTTCTCGAGAGCTCCCGTTGTTCAATTTCGAGCGTCTCGATATATTATGCGTCTGAATCGGACCTCCGAGCGAAAAGTTATGACCATTTGAACTTCTCGAGAGCTTCCGTTTTTCAATTTCGGATGTCTCGATATATTATGCGCCTGAATCGGACCTCCGAGCGAAAAGTTATGACCATTTGAATTTCTCGAGAGCTTCCATAGTTCAATATCAGACGTCTCGATATATTATGCGCCTGAATCGGACCTCCGAGTGAAATGTTATGACCATTTCAATTTCTCGAGAGCTTCCGTTGTTCAATTTTGGGCATCTCGATATATTATTCACCTGAATCGGACCTCCGAGCGAAAAGTTATTACCTTTTGAATTTCTCGAGTGCTTCCGTTGTCCAATTTCGGGCGTCTCGATATATTATGCACCTGAATCGGACCTCCGAGTGAAAAGTTATGACCATTTGAATTTCTCGAGAGCTTCCGTTGTTAAATTTCGAGCATCTCGATATATTATTCACCTGAATCGGACCTCCGAGCTAAAAGTTATTACCTTTTGAATTTCTCGAGAGCTCCCATTGTTCAATTTCGAGCGTCTCGATATATTATGCGTCTGAATTGGACCTCTGAGTGGAAAGTTATGACCATTTGAATTTCTCGAGCGCTTCAATTGTTCAATTTCGAGCATCTCAATATATTATTCACCTGAATCGGACCTCCGAGCAAAAAGTTATTACCTTTTCAATTTCTCGAGAGCTTCCGTTGTCCAATTTCGGATGTCTCGATATATTATGCGCCTGAATCGGACCTCCGAGTGAAAAGTTATGACCATTTTGAATTTCTCGAGAGCTCCCGTTGTTCAATTTTGAGCATCTCGATATATTATTCACCTGAATCGTACCTCCGAGCGAAAAGTTATGACCATTTGAATTTCTCAAGAGCTTCCGTTGTCCAATTTCGGGCGTCTCGATATATTATGCGTCTGAATCGAACCTCCGAGTTAAAAGTTATGACCATTTGAATTTCTCGAGATCTTCAATTGTTCAATGTCGAGCGTCTCGATATATTATGCGCATGAATCGGACCTCCGAGTGAAAAGTTATGACCATTTGAAATTCTCGAGTGCTTCCATTGCTCAATTTCGAGCGTCTCGATATATTATGCGCCTTAATCTGACCTCCGAGTGAAAAGTTATGACCATTTGAATTTCTCGAGAGCTTTCGTTGTCCAATTGCGGGCGTCTCGATATATTATGCGCCTGAATCGAACCTCCGAGTTAAAAGTTATGACCATTTGAATTTCTCGAGCGCTTCAATTGTTCAATTTCGAGCGTCTCGATATATTATGCGCCTGAATCGGACCTCCGACTAAAAAGTTATGACCATTTGAATTTCTCGAGAGCTCCCGTTGTTCAATTTCGAGCGTCTCGATATATTATGCATCTGAATCAGACCTCCGAGCGAAAAGTTATGACCATTTGAACTTCTCGAGAGCTTCCGTTTTTCAATTTCGGATGTCTCGATATATTATGCGTATGAATCGGACCTCCGAGTTAAAAGTTATGACCATTTGAATTTCTCGAGAGCATCCGTTGTTCAATTTCGGGCGTCTCGATATATTATGCGCCTGAATCGAACCTCCGAGTGAAAAGTTATGACCATTTGAAATTCTCGAGAGCTTCCATTGCTCAATTTCGGACGTCTCGATATATTATGCGTCTGAATCGGACCTCCGAGTTAAAAGTTATGACCATTTGAATTTCTCGAGAGCTTTAATTGTTCAATTTCGAGCATCTCGATATATTATGCGTCTAAATCGGACCTCCGAGTAAAAAGTTATGACCATTTGAATTTCTCGAGAGCTTCCGTAGTTCAATTACGAGCGTCTCGATATATTATGCACCTGAATCGGACCTCCGAACGAAAAGTTATGACCATTTGAATTTCTCGAGAGCTCCCGTTGTTCAATTTCTAGCGTCTCGATATATTATGCGTCTGAATCGGACCTCCGAGCGAAAAGTTATGACCATTTGAATTTCTCGAGAGCTTTAAGTGTTCAATTTCGAGCGTCTCGATATATTATGCGCCTGAATCGGACCTCCGAGTGAAAAGTTATGACCATTTGAAATTCTCGAGTGCTTCCATTGCTCAATTTCGAGCGTCTAGATATATTATGCGCCTTAATCTGACCTCCGAGTGAAAAGTTATGACCATTTGAATTTCTCGAGAGCTTTCGTTGTCCAATTTCGGGCGTCTCGATATATTATGCGCCTGAATCGAACCTCCGAGTTAAAAGTTATGACCATTTGAATTTCTCGAGCGCTTCAATTGTTCAATTTCGAGCGTCTCGATATATTATGCGCCTGAATCGGACCTCCGACTAAAAAGTTATGACCATTTGAATTTCTCGAGAGCTCCCGTTGTTCAATTTCGAGCGTCTCGATATATTATGCGTCTGAATCAGACCTCCGAGCGAAAAGTTATGACCATTTGAACTTCTCGAGAGCTTCCGTTTTTCAATTTCGGATGTCTCGATATATTATGCGTATGAATCGGACCTCCGAGTTAAAAGTTATGACCATTTGAATTTCTCGAGAGCATCCGTTTTTCAATTTCGGACGTCTCGATATATTATGCGTCTGAATCGGACCTCCGAGTTAAAAGTTATGACAATTTGAATTTCTCGAGACCTTTAATTGTTCAATTTCAAGGGTCTCGAAATATTATTCCCCTGAATCAGACCTCCGAGTTAAAAGTTATGACCATTTGAATTTCTCGAGAGCTTCCGTTGTTCAATTTTGGACGTCTCGATATATTATGCGCCTGAATCGGACCTCCGACTAAAAAGTTATGACCATTTGAATTTCTAGAGATCTTCCGTAGTTAAATTTCGAGCATCTCGATATATTATTCACCTGAATCGGACCTCCGAGTGAAAAGTTAAGACCATTTGAATTTCTCGAGAGCTTTCGTTGTTCAATTTCGAGCATCTCGATATATTATGCGTCTGAATCCGACCTCCGAGTGAAAAGTTTTGACCATTTGAATTTCTCGAGAACTTCCGTAGTTCAATTTCGGGCGTCTCGATATATTATGCGCCTGAATCGAACCTCCGAGTTAAAAGTTATGACCATTTGAATTTCTCGAGCGCTTCAATTGTTCAATTTCGAGCGTCTCGATATATTATGCGCCTGAATCGGACCTCCGACTAAAAAGTTATGACCATTTGAATTTCTCGAGAGCTCCCGTTGTTCAATTTCGAGCGTCTCGATATATTATGCGTCTGAATCAGACCTCCGAGCGAAAAGTTATGACCATTTGAACTTCTCGAGAGCTTCCGTTTTTCAATTTCGGATGTCTCGATATATTATGCGTATGAATCGGACCTCCGAGTTAAAAGTTATGACCATTTGAATTTCTCGAGAGCATCCGTTTTTCAATTTCGGACGTCTCGATATATTATGCGTCTGAATCGGACCTCCGAGTTAAAAGTTATGACAATTTGAATTTCTCGAGACCTTTAATTGTTCAATTTCAAGGGTCTCGAAATATTATTCCCCTGAATCAGACCTCCGAGTTAAAAGTTATGACCATTTGAATTTCTCGAGAGCTTCCGTTGTTCAATTTTGGACGTCTCGATATATTATGCGCCTGAATCGGACCTCCGACTAAAAAGTTATGACCATTTGAATTTCTAGAGATCTTCCGTAGTTAAATTTCGAGCATCTCGATATATTATTCACCTGAATCGGACCTCCGAGTGAAAAGTTAAGACCATTTGAATTTCTCGAGAGCTTTCGTTGTTCAATTTCGAGCATCTCGATATATTATGCGTCTGAATCCGACCTCCGAGTGAAAAGTTTTGACCATTTGAATTTCTCGAGAACTTCCGTAGTTCAATTTCGGGCGTCTCGATATATTATGCGCCTGAATCGGACCTCCAAGTGAATAGTTATGACCATTTGAATTGCTCAAGAGCTTCCATTGTTCAATTTCGAGCGTCTCGATATATTATGCGTCTGAATCGGACCTCTGAGTGAAAAGTTATGACCATTTGAATTTCTCGAGCGCTTCAATTGTTCAATTTCGAGCGTCTCGATATATTATGCGCCTGAATCGGACCTCCGACTAAAAAGTTATGACCATTTGAATTTCTCGAGAGCTCCCGTTGTTCAATTTCGAGCGTCTCGATATATTATGCGTCTGAATCGGACCTCCGAGCGAAAAGTTATGACCATTTGAACTTCTCGAGAGCTTCCGTTTTTCAATTTCGGATGTCTCGATATATTATGCGTCTGAATCGGACCTCCGAGTTAAAAGTTATGACCATTTGAATTTCTCGAGAGCTTTAATTGTTCAATTTCGAGCGTCTCGATATATTATGCGCCTGAATCGGACCTCCGAGTAAATAGTTATGACCATTTGAATTTCTCGAGAGCTTCCGTTGTTCAATTTCGGACGTCTCGATATATTATGCGTCTGAATCGGACCTCCGAGTTAAAAGTTATGACAATTTGAATTTCTCGAGAGCTTTAATTGTTCAATTTCGAGCTTCTCGATATATTATGCGCCTGAATCGGACCTCCGAGTAAATAGTTATGACCATTTGAATTTCTCGAGAACTTCCGTAGATCAATTTCGAGCATCTCGATATATTATGCACCTGAATCGGACCTCCGAGTGAAAAGTTATGACCATTTGAATTTCTCAAGAGCTTCCGTTGTCCAATTTCGGGCGTCTCGATATATTATGCGCCTGAATCGGACCTCCGAGCGAAAAGTTATGACCATTTGAATTTCTCGAGAGCTTCCATTGCTCAATTTCGAGCGTCTGGATATATTATGCGCCTGAATCTGACCTCCGAGTAAAAAGTTATGACCATTTGAATTTCTCGAGAGCTTCCGTTGCTCAATTTCTAGGGTCTCGATATATTATGCTCCTGAATCGGACCACCGAGTTAAAAGTTATTACCATTTGAATTTCTCGAGAGCTCCCGTTGTTCAATTTCGAGCGTCTCGATATATTATGCGTCTGAATCGGACCTCCGAGTGAAAAGTTATGACCATTTGAATTTCTCGAGAGCTTTAATTGTTCAATTTCGAGCGTCTCGATATATTATGCGCCTGAATCGGACCTCCGAGTAAATAGTTATGACCATTTGAATTTCTCGAGAGCTTCCGTTGTTCAATTTCGGATGTCTCGATATATTATGCGTCTGAATCGGACCTCCGAGTTAAAAGTTATGACCATTTGAATTTCTCGAGAACTTCCGTAGATCAATTTCGAGTATCTGGATATATTATGCACCTGAATCGGACCTCCGAGTGAAAACTTATGACCATTTGAATTTCTCGAGAGCTTCCGTTGTAAAATTTCGAGCATCTCGATATATTATTCACCTGAATCGGACCTCCGAGCGAAAAGTTATGTCCTTTTGAATTTCTCGAGAGCTTTCGTTGTCCAATTTCGGGCGTCTGGATATATTGTGCGCCTGAATCGGACCTCCGAGCGAAAAGTTATGACCATTTGAATTTCTCGAGAGCTTCCATTGCTCAATTTCGAGCGTCTCGATATATTATGCGCCTGAATCTGACCTCCGAGTAAAAAGTTATGACCATTTGAATTTCTCGAGAGCTTCAATTGTTCAATTTCGAGCGTCTCGATATATTATGCGCATGAATCGGACCTCCGACTAAAAAGTTATGACCATTTGAAATTCTCGAGAGCTCCCGTTGTTCAATTTCGAACGTCTCGATATATTATGCGTCTGAATCAGACCTCCGAGCGAAAAGTTATGACCATTTGAACTTCTCGAGAGCTTCCGTTTTTCAATTTCGGATGTCTAGATATATTATGCGTCTGAATCGGACCTCCGAGTTAAAAGTTATGACCATTTGAATTTCTCGAGAGCATCCGTTGTTCAATTTCGGGCGTCTCGATATATTATGCGCCTGAATCGAACCTCCGAGTGAAAAGTTATGACCATTTGAAATTCTCGAGAGCTTCCATTGCTCAATTTCGGACGTCTCGATATATTATGCGTCTGAATCGGACCTCCGAGTTAAAAGTTATGACCATTTGAATTTCTCGAGAGCCTCCGTTGTTCAATTTCGGGCGTCTCGATATATTATGCGCCTGAATCGAACCTCCGAGTGAAAAGTTATGACCATTTGAAATTCTCGAGAGCTTCCATTGCTCAATTTCGGACGTCTCGATATATTATGCGTCTGAATCGGACCTCCGAGTTAAAAGTTATGACCATTTGAATTTCTCGAGAGCTTTAATTGTTCAATTTCGAGCATCTCGATATATTATGCGTCTGAATCGGACCTCCGAGTAAAAAGTTATGACCATTTGAATTTCTCGAGAGCTTCCGTAGTTCAATTTCGAGCGTCTCGATATATTATGCACCTGAATCGGACCTCCGAGCGAAAAGTTATGACCATTTGAATTTCTCGAGAGCTTTAATTGTTCAATTTCGAGCATCTCGATATATTATGCGCCTGAATCGGACCTCCGAGTAAATAGTTATGACCATTTGAATTTCTCGAGAGCTTCCGTTGTTAAATTTCGAGCATCTCGATATATTATTCACCTGAATCGGACCTCCGAGCGAAAAGTTATGACCTTTTGAATTTCTCGAGAGCTTCCGTTGTTCAATTTTGGGCGTCTCGATATATTTTGCGCCTGAATCGGAACTCCGAGTTAAAAGTTATGACCATTTGAATTTCTAGAGAGCATCAATTGTTCAATTTCGAGCGTCTCGATATATTATGCGCCTGAATCGGACCTCCGACTAAAAAGTTATGGCCATTTGAATTTCTCGAGAGCTCCCATTGTTCAATTTCGAGCGTCTCGATATATTATGCGTCTGAATCGGACCTCCGACTAAAAAGTTATGGCCATTTGAATTTCTCGAGAGCTCCCATTGTTCAATTTCGAGCGTCTCGATATATTATGCGTCTGAATCGAACCTCCGACTAAAATGTTATGGCCATTTGAATTTCTCGAGAGCTCCCGTTGTTCAATTTCGAGCGTCTCGATATATTATGCGTCTGAATCAGACCTCCGAGCGAAAAGTTATGACCATTTGAACTTCTCGAGAGCTCCCATTGTTCAATTTCGAGCGTCTCGATATATTATGCGTCTGAATCAGACCTCCGAGCGAAAAGTTATGACCTTTTGAATTTCTCGAGAGCTTCCGTATTTCAATTTCGAGCGTCTCGATATATTATGCACCTGAATCGGACCTCCGAGCAAAAAGTTATGACCATTTGAATTTCTCGAGAGCTTTAATTGTTCAATTTCGAGCGTCTCGATATATTATGCGCCTGAATCGGACTTCCGAGTAAATAGTTATGACCATTTGAATTTCTCGAGAGCTTCCGTTGTTAAATTTCGAGCATCTCGATATATTATTCACCTGAATCGGACCTCCGAGCGAAAAGTTATGACCTTTTGAATTTCTCGAGAGGTTCCGTTGTTCAATTTTGGGCGTCTCGATATATTTTGCGCCTGAATCGGAACTCCGAGTTAAAAGTTATGACCATTTGAATTTCTAGAGAGCATCAATTGTTCAATTTCGAGCGTCTCGATATATTATGCGCCTGAATCGGACCTCCGACTAAAAAGTTATGACCATTTGAATTTCTAGAGAGCATCAATTGTTCAATTTCGAGCGTCTCGATATATTATGCGCCTGAATCGGACCTCCGACTAAAAAGTTATGGCCATTTGAATTTCTCGAGAGCTCCCATTGTCCAATTTCGGACGACTCGATATATTATGCGTCTGAATCGGACCTCCGAGTTAAAAGTTATGACCATTTGAATTTCTCGAGAGCTTTAATTGTTCAATTTCGAGCATCTCGATATATTATGCGTCTGAATCGGACCTCCGAGTAAAAAGTTATGACCATTTGAATTTCTCGAGAGCTTCCGTAGTTCAATTTCGAGCGTCTCGATATATTATGCGCCTGAATCGGACCTCCGACTAAAAAGTTATGACCATTTGAATTTCTAGAGAGCATCAATTGTTCAATTTCGAGCGTCTCGATATATTATGCGCCTGAATCGGACCTCCGACTAAAAAGTTATGGCCATTTGAATTTCTCGAGAGCTCCCATTGTTCAATTTCGAGCGTCTCGATATATTATGCGCATGAATCGGACCTCCGACTAAAAAGTTATGACCATTTGAAATTCTCAAGAGCTCCCGTTGTTCAATTTCGAGCGTCTCGATATATTATGCGTCTGAATCAGACCTCCGAGCGAAAAGTTATGACCATTTGAACTTCTCGAGAGCTTCCGTTTTTCAATTTTGGATGTCTCGATATATTATGCGTCTGAATCGGACCTCCGAGTTAAAAGTTATGAGCATTTGAATTTCTAGAGAGCATCAATTGTTCAATTTCGAGCGTCTCGATATATTATGCGCCTGAATCGGACCTCCGACTAAAAAGTTATGGCCATTTGAATTTCTCGAGAGCTCCCATTGTTCAATTTCGAGCGTCTCG
>NW_021144130.1:0-20767 GCF_004193775.1 Glycine soja
ACGCTCGAAATTGAACAACGGAAGCACTCGACAAATTCGAATGGTCATAACGTTTCACACGGATGTCCGATTCGATGACATAACTCATCTAGACGCTCGAAATTGAACAATGGAAGCTCTCGACAAATTTGAATGGTCATAACATTTCACTCGGATGTCTGATTCGGGGACATAATATATCGAGACGCTAGAAATTGAACAACGGATGCTCTCGGGAAATTTTAATGGTCAAAACCTTTCAAACAAATGTCTGATTCGGGGACATAATATATCGAGACGCTCGAAATTGAACAACGGAAGCTATCGACAAATTCAAATGGTCATAACTTTTCACACGGATGTCCGATTCGGTGACATAACTCATCTAGACGCTCGAAATTGAACAACGGAAGCTCTCGACAAATTCGAATGGTCATTACATTTCACTCGGATGTCTGATTTGTCGACATAAAATATCGAGACGCTTGAAATTGAACAACGGAAGCACTCGAGAAATTCAAATGGTCATAACTTTTCACAGGATGCCCGATTCGCAGACATAACTCATCTAGACGCTTGAAATTGAACAACGGAAGCTCTCGACAAATTCGAATGGTCATAAAATTTCACTCAGATGTCCGATTCGGGGACATAATATATCGAGACGCTCGAAATTGAACAACGGAAGCTCTCGACAAATTCGAATGGTCATAACGTTTAACACGGATGTCCGATTCGATGACATAACTCATCTAGACGCTAAAAATTGAACAATGGAAGCTCTCGACAAATTTGAATGGTCATAACATTTCACTCGGATGTCTGATTCGGGGACATAATATATCGAGACGCTAGAAATTGAACAACGGATGCTCTCGGGAAATTTTAATGGTCAAAACCTTTCAAACAAATGTCTGATTCGGGGACATAATATATCGAGACGCTCGAAGTTGAACAACGAAAGCTATCGACAAATTCAAATGGTCATAACTTTTCACATGGATGTCCGATTCGGTGACATAACTCATCTAGACGCTCGAAATTGAACAACGGAAGCTCTCGACAAATTCGAATGGTCATAACTTTTCACACAAATGTCCGATTCGGGGACATAATATATCGAGACGCTCGAAATTGAACAACAGAAGCTGTCCAGAAATTCGAATGGTCCTAACTTTTCACACAGAAGACCGATTCGGGGACATAACTCATCTAGACACTCGAAATTGAACAACGGAATCTCTCAACAAATTCGAATGGTCATAACTTTTCACACGGATGTCCGATTCGGTGACATAACTCATCTAGACGCTCGAAATTGAACAACGGAAGCTCTCGACAAATTCGAATGGTCATAACTTTTCACACGGATGTCCAATTCGATGACATAACTCATCTAGACCCTCGAAATTGAACAATGGAAGCTCTCGACAACTTTGAATAAATTTGAATGGTCATAACATTTCACTCGGATGTCTGATTCGGGGACATAATATATCGAGACGCTCGAAATTGAACAACGGAAGCTATCGACAAATTCAAATGGTCATAACTTTTCACACGGATGTCCGATTCGGTGACATAACTCATCTAGACGCTCGAAATTGAACAACGGAAGCTCTCGACAAATTCGAATGGTCATAACTTTTCACACAAATGTCCGATTCGGGGACATAATATATCGAGACGCTAGAAATTGAACAACGGAAGCTGTCCAGAAATTCAAATGGTCCTAACTTTTCACACAGAAGACCGATTCGGGGACATAATATATCAAGAAGCTCTAAATTGAACAACGGAAGCTCTCGACAAATTCGAATGGTCATAACTTTTCCCACGGATGTCCGATTCGGTGACATAACTCATCTAGACGCTCAAAATTGAACAACGGAAGCTCTCGACAAATTCGAATGGTCATAATATTTCACTCGGATGTCTGATTCGAGGTCATAAAAAATCGAGACGCTCGAAATTGAACAACGGAAGCACTCGAGAAATTCAAATGGTCATAACTTTTCACAGGATGCCCGATTCGCAGACATAACTCATCTAGACGCTTGAAATTGAACAACGGAAGCTCTCGAGAAATTCGAATGGTCATAAAATTTCACTCAGATGTCCGATTCGGGGACATAATATATCGAGACGCTCGAAATTGAACAACGGAAGCTCTCGAGAAATTCGAATGGTCATAACTTTTCACACGGATGTCCGATTCGGTGACATAACTCATCTAGACGCTCGAAATTAAACAACGGAAGCTCTCAACAAATTCGAATGGTCATAACATTTCACTCGGATGTCTGATTCCGGGACATAATATATCGAGACGCTAGAAATTGAATAACGGAAGGTATCGACAAATTCAAATGGTCATAACTTTTCACACGGATGTCCGATTCGGTGACATAACTCATCTAGACGCTCGAAATTGAACAACGGAAGCTCTCGACAAATTCGAATGGTCATAACATTTCACTCGGATGTCTGATTCGGGGACATAATATATCGAGACGCTAGAAATTGAACAACGGATGCTCTCGGGAAATTTTAATGGTCATAACTTTTCAAACAAATGTCTGATTCGGGGACATAATATATCGAGACGCTAGAAATTGAACAACGGAAGCTGTCCAGAAATTCGAATGGTCCTAACTTTTCACACAGAAGACCGATTCGGGGACATAATATATCGAGAAGCTCGAAATTGAACAACGGAAGCACTCGAGAAATTCAAATGGTCATAAATTTTCACAGGATGTCCGATTCACAGACATAACTCATCTAGACGCTCAAAGTTGAACAACGGAAGCTCTCGACAAATTCGAATGGTCATAAAATTTGACTTGGACGTCCGATTCGGGGACATAATATATCGAAACGCTCGAAATTGATCAGCGGAAGCTTTCGACAAATTCGAATGGTCATAACATTTCACACAAATGTCCGATTCGGGGACATAATATATCGAGACGCTCGAAATTGAACAACAGAAGCTGTCCAGAAATTCGAATGGTCCTAACTTTTCACACAGAAGACCGATTCGGGGACATAACTCATCTAGACACTCGAAATTGAACAACGGAAGCTCTCAACAAATTCGAATGGTCATAACTTTTCACACGGATGTCCGATTCGGGGACATAATATATCGAGACGCTCGAAATTGAACAACGAAAGCTCTCGAAAAATTCGAATGGTCATAACTTTTCACACGGATGTCCAATTCGATGACATAACTCATCTAGACGCTTGAAATTGAACAACGGATGCTCTCGGGAAATTTTAATGGTCAAAACCTTTCAAACAAATGTCTGATTCGGGGACATAATATATCGAGATGCTCGAAATTGAACAACGGAAGCTATCGACAAATTCAAATGGTCATAACTTTTCACACGGATGTCCGATTCGGTGACATAACTCATCTAGACGCTCGAAATTGAACAACGGAAGCTCTCGACAAATTCGAATGGTCATAACTTTTCACACAAATGTCCGATTCGGGGACATAATATATCGAGACGCTCGAAATTGAACAACAGAAACTGTCCAGAAATTCGAATGGTCCTAACTTTTCACACAGAAGACCGATTCGGGGACATAACTCATCTAGACACTCGAAATTGAACAACGGAAGCTCTCAACAAATTCGAATGGTCATAACTTTTCACACGGATGTCCGATTCGGTGACATAACTCATCTAGACGCTCGAAATTGAACAACGGAAGCTCTCGACAAATTCGAATGGTCATAACATTTCACTCGGATGTCTGATTCGAGGACATAAAATATCGAGACGCTCGAAATTGAACAACGGAAGCACTCGACAAATTCGAATGGTCATAACTTTTCACAAGATGTTCGATTCGCGGACATAACTGACCTAGACGCTCGAAATTGAACAACAGAAGCTCTCGATAAATTCGAATGGTCATAAAATTTCACTCGGAAGTCCGATTCGGGGACATAATATATCGAGACGCTAGAAATTGAACAACGGATGCTCTCGGGAAATTTGAATGGTCATAACTTTTCACACAGATGTCTGATTCGGGGACATAATATATCGAGACGCTCGAAATTGAACAACGGAAGCTATCCAGAAATTCGAATGGTCCTAACTTTTCACACAGAAGACCGATTCGGGGACATAATATATCAAGACGCTCTAAATTGAACAACGGAAGCACTCGAGAAATTCAAATGGTCATAACTTTTCACAGGATGTCCGATTCACAGACATAACTCATCTAGACGCTCAAAATTGAACAACGGATTGTCTCGACAAATTCGAATGGTCATAAAATTTGACTTGGACGTCCGATTCGGGGACATAATATATCGAAACGCTCGAAGTTGAACAGCGGAAGCTTTTGACAAATTCGAATGGTCATAACATTTCACTCGGATGTCTGATTCGGTGACATAACTCATCTAGACGCTTGAAATTGAACAACGGAAGCTCTCGACAAATTCGAATGGTCATAACCTTTCACACAAATGTCCGATTCGGGGACATAATATATCGAGACGCTCGAAATTGAACAACAGAAGCTGTCCAGAAATTCGAATGGTCCTAACTTTTCACACAGAAGACCGATTCGGGGACATAATATATCGAGACGCTCGAAATTGAACAACGGAAGCTCTCGACAAAGTCCAATGGTCATAACTTTTCACAGGATGCCCGATTCGGTGACATAATATATCGAGACGCTCGAAATTGAACAACGGAAGCTCTCGACAAATTCGAATGGTCATAACTTTTCCCACGGATGTTCGATTCGGTGACATATCTCATCTAGACGCTCGAAATTGAACAACGGAAGCTCTCGATAAATTCGAATGGTCATAACATTTCACTCGGATGTCTGATTCGGGGACATAATATATCGAGACGCTAGAAATTGAATAACGGAAGCTATCGACAAATTCAAATGGTCATAACTTTTCACACGGATGTCCGATTCGATGACATAACTCATCTAGACGCTCGAAATTGAACATTGGAAGCTCTCGACAAATTTTAATGGTCATAACATTTCACTTGGATGTCTGATTCGGGGACATAATATATCGAGACGCTAGAAATTGAACAACGGATGCTCTCGGGAAATTTTAATGGTCAAAACCTTTCAAAGAAATGTCTGATTCGGGGACATAATATATCGAGACGCTCGAAATTGAACAACGGAAGCTATCGACAAATTCAAATGGTCATAACTTTTCACACGGATGTCCGATTCGGTGACATAACTCATCTAGAAGCTCGAAATTTAACAACGGAAGCTCTCGACAAAGTCGAATGGTCATAACTTTTCACACAAATGTCCGATTCGGGGACATAATATATCGAGACGCTCGAAATTGAACAACAGAAGCTGTCCAAAAATTCGAATGGTCCTAACTTTTCACACAGAAGACCGATTCGGGGACATAACTCATCTAGACACTCGAAATTGAACAACGGAAGCTCTCAATAAATTCGAATGGTCATAACTTTTCACACGGATGTCCGATTCGGTGACATAACTCATCTAGACGCTCGAAATTGAACAACGGAAGCTCTCGAGAAATTCGAATGGTCATAACATTTCACTCGGATGTCTGATTCGGGGACATAATATATCGAGACGCTAGAAATTGAACAACGGATGCTCTCGGGAAATTTTAATGGTAATTACTTTTCAAACAAATGTCTGATTCGGGGACATAATATATCGAGACGCTAGAAATTGAACAACGGAAGCTGTCCAGAAATTCGAATGGTCCTAACTTTTCACACAGAAGACCGATTCGGGGACATAACTCATCTAGACACTCGAAATTGAACAACGGAAGCTCTCGAGAAATTCAAATGGTCATAACTTTTCACAGGATGTCCGATTCACAGACATAACTCATCTAGACGCTCAAAATTGAACAACGGAAGCTCTCGACAAATTCGAATGGTCATAAAATTTGACTTGGACGTCCGATTCGGGGACATAATATATCGAAACGCTCGAAATTGAACAGCGGAAGCTTTCGACAAATTCGAATGGTCATAACTTTTCACACAAATGTCCGATTCGGGGACATAATATATCGAGACGCTCGAAATTGAACAACAGAAGCTGTCCAGAAATTCGAATGGTCCTAACTTTTCACACAGAAGACCGATTCGGGGACATAACTCATCTAGACACTCGAAATTGAACAACGGAAGCTCTCAACAAATTCGAATGGTCATAACTTTTCACACGGATGTCCGATTCGGTGACATAACTCATCTAGACGCTCGAAATTGAACAACGGAAGCTCTCGACAAATTCGAATGGTCATAACATTTCACTCGGATGTCTGATTTGACGACATAAAATATCGAGACGCTTGAAATTGAACAACGGAAGCACTCGAGAAATTCAAATGGTCATAACTTTTCATAGGATGCCCGATTCGCAGACATAACTCATCTAGACGCTTGAAATTGAACAACGGAAGCTCTCGACAAATTCGAATGGTCATAAAATTTCACTCAGATGTCCGATTCGGGGACATAATGTCGCAACCTACCCTTCGGCGGGAGGGCGACGCGTGACTCGCGGGATGCGTGTTCCACGAAAGGAATACGCGCGGAGTCGCCACCAACGTTTATTTGAGGAAAACGTCGGAAAAACCGGAAAAGACGCGATCTACGAACTTTTAAGTGAAAGGTTCGGGAGTCGTATTTACGCACGGGGAAGGTATTAGCACCCCACACGTCCGCCCCAAGGGACGGCAGCCTTTAATCGAATGTGCAAACATGACTTTGATTTTTTATGTTCCCTTTTTATGTCTCTATATCCTTTATACCCTTTTTATATTTTCTCTTTTTGTGGTCGACAAGGGTGTTTCCCTTTGCTCCTACGTATTCCTCAATTTGCGATGAGGAAATCAGACCTACGTAGTTCTTTCGGAACAAAGTATTTGGTTAAGTTTGTTTTTGTCTTTTTTGCAAAATATGTTTTTATTTGAACAAAAGGTCATTTAAGGTGTTGGACCATTAAACGGTCTTTTGATTTTGAAAGATGAGAAACGTTAAGGCGTTGGACCATTAACGATCTCTTGTTTTTGAAAGGAGAGAAACGTTAAGGCATTGGACCATTAACGATCTCTTGGGGTGGTCGACAAAAGCGGGGCTTTTGCTCCTACGTATCCTCAATGAGGAACTCAGACCTACGTAGTTCTTTCTTATCAAGTGATTCTTTTTTACTTTAAGAGGTGATCATTTTAAGGCGTTGGACCTTAAAAATGATCCATTTTACTTAGTGAGAAAATGAAATGACAAACTTCAAAAGCCTATTTTTATGGACGAGCTTGACTAGGCGAATTGATTTTAGCCTTTAGTTTCACTTTAGTTATTAATCAATTCGATTAAGAATGAGAAATCCCAAAGAGAAAACGTCCGATTGATTTTCCGCTTTATTTTACTAAAAGATGTCTTTTTGATTATTATATTATTTTTTACCTCTTTTTGATTTCCAACGTGGTTACGGCACGACCGAACGGTCGGAATTTATTTTAACCGAAGTTAATGGATAATACAATTCAAACGTTCGGTGGAAATTTATTTTATTTTTAAGTTAAGCGAGAAATGACTTAAGTAAAATGACTTAAGCACGTCAACAGGGGGTATAAAAAGTAAACAAAACGAGAATAAAAATGCACGAAACACAATGTGGACCACTACGGGTACATAGAATGAATCGAAAAGCTTGGTTCGAGGTACTTACCCGTTGAAGATCGAAGAACGATGAAGAACGAATGAAGAACGTCGAAGAACGGTTGAAACCTTTGCGAAATTCTTCACGGAAAACGTTACGGAAACGTTTCGGAAGCGCTTCGGCTTAGATTTTCTTCACGGAAACGATTTTTCCAAGCAAATTCGAAAGAGAGAGAAGTGCCAAAGGGGCTGAACCCCTTCCTTCTTCACTTCCTCCCCTATTTATAGCAAAATAGGGGAGGTGGTTGCCGCCCAGCTCGCCCAGGCGAGCCAGGTTGCTTCCTCCAGAAGCAACAGCCTTCTGGAGGAATATTCTGGAGGGCCCAAGTGGGCCTGGGTGCTATTTGCACCCCCATTTTTACTAAGTACACCCCCCTCTGCTATTTTTTGGTGATTCTTTTTTCGTAAAGTTACGGAAACTTACGAATTTCGTAACGATACTTGTTTTCTTTCCGTAATGTTACGGAACCTTGCGGATTACATAATCATCCCCCTTTTGACTTACGGAATGTTACGGAACCTCACTTAATTATGCAACGATGCTTCCGTTTGATTTCCGGTGTGTCACGGAAACTTACGGATTGTGCATCAATATTTTTTGGTTTTTCGGCATGTCCTGGAATTTCACAAATTGCCTAATGATGGATGCCAAGCACCTCACAAGGACCAAAGAATGGTCGCATGTCATCAAGCAAAGGTCCCCGGACGAAATTAGGGTATGACAGTTGCCCCTCTTTACTTGTCTTTTATTGGAGATAAAAGGAAAGTAAAGATAAGACACTAATTTCGTTCCTCTCGATTTGACGAGAGTCGCGGGTGACCATAAAATCTCCACATGCAAATGACTTGTTGTTCCCAGAATTTCACAAATTGCCTAATGATGGGTGCCAAGCACCTCACAAGGACCAAAGAAAGGTCGCCTGTCATCAAGCAAAGGTACCCGGACGAAAATTAGTGTACGACACTAATTTCGCTCCTCTCGGTTGACGATAGTCGCGGGTGACCATGAAATTTCCGCATGTAAATGACTTGTTGTTCCCGGAGGAACAAAAGGTGCAGAAGACTATGTCAGCCTCTGCATGCTATCAAGCGTTTTGTCTTACAGATAGCAAAAGAATGTTTATACGGATAACCACTCGGGTATTTCCGCGTATCATCGGGCCCGCCGCCTCTGGATGATACAAGGGTGCAGAATGACCAAATTTGGTCTCTGCTTGTCATCGGGCCCGCCGCCTCTGGATGACAAAAGGGTGCGGATAACCGTAAGGTATCTCCGCGTATCATCGGGCCCGCCGCCTCTGGATGATACAAGGGTGCAAAATGACCAAACTTGGTCTCTGCTTGTCATCGGGCCCGCCGCCTCTGGATGACAAAAGGGTGCGGATAACCGTAAGGTATCTCCGCGTATCATCGGGCCCGCCGCCTCTGGATGATACAAGGGTGCAGAATGACCAAATTTGGTCTCTGCTTGTCATCGGGCCCGCCGCCTCTGGATGACAAAAGGGTGCGGATAACCGTAAGGTATCTCCGCGTATCATCGGGCCCGCCGCCTCTGGATGATACAAGGGTGCAGAATGACCAAACTTGGTCTCTGCTTGTCATCGGGCCCGCCGCCTCTGGATGACAAAAGGGTGCGGATAACCGTAAGGTATCTCCGCGTATCATCGGGCCCGCCGCCTCTGGATGATACAAGGGTGCAGAATGACCAAACTTGGTCTCTGCTTGTCATCGGGCCCGCCGCCTCTGGATGACAAAAGGGTGCGGATAACCGTAAGGTATCTCCGCGTATCATCGGGCCCGCCGCCTCTGGATGATACAAGGGTGCAGAATGACCAAACTTGGTCTCTGCTTGTCATCGGGCCCGCCGCCTCTGGATGACAAAAGGGTGCGGATAACCGTAAGGTATCTCCGCGTATCATCGGGCCCGCCGCCTCTGGATGATACAAGGGTGCAAAATGACCAAACTTGGTCTCTGCTTGTCATCGGGCCCGCCGCCTCTGGATGACAAAAGGGTGCGGATAACCGTAAGGTATCTCCGCGTATCATCGGGCCCGCCGCCTCTGGATGATACAAGGGTGCAGAATGACCAAACTTGGTCTCTGCTTGTCATCGGGCCCGCCGCCTCTGGATGACAAAAGGGTGCGGATAACCGTAAGGTATCTCCGCGTATCATCGGGCCCGCCGCCTCTGGATGATACAAGGGTGCATGTCACATGACCTCAGGGTCAGTATGACAAAGATTATGGGGCGGCCGACAAAAGCAAGGCTCTTGCTCCTACGTATCCTCCAATGAGGAAATCAGACCTACGTAGTTCTGGATAACTTGTGAGACTTGAAAAGTCTCCATCGGAAAATGCTGACATCTCCGGAAAGGGCGCAGATGACCATATTGGTCTCTGCTCGTAAATCACACTTGGGGTCACTGAATGACGAGGTGCGGATAACCGTAAGGTGTCTCCGCGGGCTACCAGCTCTTGAGTCATGGCAACAAAAGGCGGTGTGGTCGACAAAAGCGAGGCTCTTGCTCCTACGTATCCTCCAATGAGGAACTCAGACCTACGTAGTTCTGGATCTTGTGAGACTTGAAAAAGTCTCGGTGTTTTCTCCACTAAAATGCAAACATGCTTTAGCAAAGAGACAAATATTCCAACTGATTTAGAGCAGCATATGCTTTTTTGAGTGAAAAACAATGCGTCTACCGGGGAAGGAGAGTCTGCTGATGAAATCTCCCATAACCATAAATGAGATTTTGGATGTTAGCATTTCGTTTCTAAATGACCATTTAGAGGAAACACTGGGTTCGACAAAAATAGAAGAAATCCACTCAAAGTGTATCAATCTCGCACAGGTAAGTGTTTCATCCTAATTCCGAACCATAGATATGTCATGACTTGACTTTGCAAATTATTTCCTATCAAATCAAAAATTACATGCGTGATCATGGATCAAATAGGACTTCCCTTGGGAATGGGTTCTTTTGGGGAGTTTTTCGGCTTTTGATTATTTTTTGCCTTTTCCTTTTCTGTTTTGGTTTTGCGCGAGGCGAACAAGTCACCGACGCACAGGATTTTGGTTGGTAATCAAAGGGAGAAGACCACTTTAGGTCATGGTTTCCTTTTCTTTCTTTTGTTCATTTGATGACAATTCTGTACTGTTCAGATATTGTCTGGTCCAAAGACCTCTCTGCACATTTCTTCTGGTTTCTTTGACCAGGAGCTTCCTTCTTTTTTACTTTCTCCCATTCTTTGGTTGGGAATTTTCTTTCTTTTCTTTTTTCTTTCTCCCACTCTTTGATTGGGAATTTCCTTTCTTTTCTTTTTTCTCTTTCTCCCACTCTTTGATTGGGAATTTCCTTTCCTTCCTTTTTTGCTTTCTCTTTGATTGGGAATTTCCTTTCCTTCCTTTTTTGCTTTCTCTTTGATTGGAAATTTCCTTTCCTTCTTTTTTTTTTTTGCTTCCGAGGGTAAGGTTTATGGTGAGTCAGGATTTTGGCTCAAGGCTTGTAGAATGGCTAGACATGATACATGTCAGGGTTTGGTTTGGTTCAAGGATAAAAAGGGATGCCCCACATTATTTCCATGACACAAATGCAAAAATGATGATTTGGAAATTTTATGCAAAACTGGTTATGCATGCACCTATGCGGACGCTCAAGTGTCAAATTTTTATAGTCATGTGATGCTAGGGCTCAGGATTCATTTCCTCTATTTTAGTCAACCCAATGTTTCCAAAATATGTTCTTTTATCAATTTGTGCATTCCTCCAAGTCATTTTGGGCGTCCGGGGAAATTTTCACAGCATTCACCCTTCAGGTGTAGACACGTTTTTTCTTCAAAAATCGGTTATGATCAATGAATGAATTTTTTTTTCAAAGAAAAGTTGGAAATCGTCTCTTTTCAAAAGCATGTCGGTTTTTAGCTAGACAACTTATTTTTCTTTTTTCTCCTTCCTTTTTTTTATCATTATCATTTGTTTATTTCTTTTTATTGTTTGTTTTTTTTTTCTTCTTTTTTTTTTCATGAGGTATTTTGCTACCTAAACATGTGCATATTTTTGTGAGGTATTTTTGCTATATACATGCATATCCAAGGTATCTTGCCACCTAAACATACATATATATGTTTTGTGAGGTATTTTTTTTGCTACATACACGCACATCTAAGGTATCTCTCTACCTAAACATACAAATATATATTTTGTGAAGTATTTTTTTGTTTACATACACGCACATCTAAGGTATCTCTCTACCTAAACATACATATATATATTTTGTGAAGTATTTTTTTGTTTACATACATGCATATCTAAGGTATTTTCACTACCTAAACATACATATATATATATTGTGAGGTATGACTACCTTCCGAGCTTGCGCTTGTTTTATTTAAATCCCCAGGATTATGAGCAACTAGGTGCGTCCTACTATAAAAAGTGATCAAATAACAAGCATAGATTCAAAAGGTACTAGGTTGCCTCCTAGTAGCGCTTCTTTAACGTCTTTAGCTGGACGCCTTATGACTTGTCGGTCACTGACCTAGTACTTTGCTTACCTTTGGCTTTGGACTTGGTTGCCTATTGGTCGGCAGTGTTTCGTAGGCAACGCTCTAACCTTTTTATGGATGAGCTGAGGTGAACTCTAGAGGTGGTGGCGGTGTGTCTATTGCCCGCTACCGGCCATCCCAATGCTACTGTGGTGTTTCGCCCTGCGCCTGCCTGGGGGCGCAGTACTTCTTGATGAAAGCTCGATTAGTAGGGGGCCTGATGCCCTTGCTGGAGGCAACAGGCACTCCCTTGAACTGATAGAGACCCGTATTTAGAGCTGGCAACTCCAAGACACTGTTGGCCTTCTTCGGGTCCACTAGGTGTCTTGCGGGCACAATCCCTGCAAACAATAGATGACATCAGAAATCAGTTGGGGGAGGTGTATACTTACCTATGTCATGATGGCATGAGCTTGCTGGGGGGACGAGCGCCCTATAGGGCCGATAGAGGCCCGTAACCAGAGCTGGAAACCCCAGGGCCCTGTTGGACTTCTTCAGGTCCACTGGGTGTCTTTGTGGGTGCGATCCCTGCAAACAATAGAAGGTATCAGAAATCAGTTGAACCATATGCATACTTACCCATGTCGGGACGACACAGACCAACTGATACTTTTGCAGGGGGAGATTGGCATTGCGGTCGCTGGGCAGAATATTGCTAAGTAGCAATGTCATCTATGTAAGAGTGGTCATGTTGGTGCGCATGATCCGCACTCGTCTCTTTGCAGCGGCACGGGTGAAATCTTGCCCCAGTATGCATAGTAGCAGTGTGATAGCCTCCCTCTCTAGTTGTGCTCGCACAGTTGGCCCTCCTCCAATATCAGGGGGTGGCCCAGGAACCGCTAAAAGGAAACTACTGGCCCCTTAACCGGGAGTGCACCTCTCGGTTAAGCATTTAAGGACAGAGGACCTTAAATTATCTTAAGGTGTGGATATGGAGCCCACTGAAAGTGAGGACGCGTAGTCCTCTAAAGGCGAGGGCGTGTAGCCCTCTGAAGTTCAGGACGTGTCGCCTTTCGAAGGCGAGGGAGTGTAGTCCTATGATGGCAAGGACGTGCAATCCTCTAAAGGTGAGGGCATGCCCCCCTTTGAAAATGGGGAACATGTAGTCCTCTGATGGCGAGGACGTGTAGTCCTCTAAAGGTGAGGACGTGTAGTCCTCTGAATGTGAGGGCGTGTAGCCCTACAAAGGTGAAGGCACATGACCCTTTGACGGCGAGGACGTGTAGTCCTCTGAAGTTGAAGGTACATGACCCTTTGAAGGCGAGGACGTGTAGTCCTCTGAAGGTGAAGGTAACTAGTACCCAAGGTGAGGGCGTGTAGCCCTCTCAAGGCGAGGACTTATAGTCCTCTGGAGGTGAGGGCGTGCAGCCCTCTCGTGGTGAGGACATGTAGTCCTCTCAAGGCGAGGACGTGTAGTCCTCTGACGGTGAGGGTAACTAGTACCCAAGGTGAGGGTGGGTAGCCCTCTCAAGGCGAGGACATGTAGTCCTCTAGAGGTGAGGGCGTGCAGCCCTCTGATGGTGAGGACGTGTAGTCCTCTCAAGGCGAGGACGTGTAGTCCTCTCAACGGTGAGGGTAACTAGTACCCAAGGTGAGGGCGTGTAGCCCTCTCAAGGCGAGGACATGTAGTCCTCTGGAGGTGAGGGCTTGCAGCCCTCTGATGGTGAGGACGTGTAATCCTCTCAAGGCGAGGACGTGTAGTTCTCTCAACGGTGAGGGTAACTAGTACCCAAGGTGAGGGCGTGTAGCCCTCTCAAGGCGAGGACATGTAGTCCTCTGGAGGTGAGGGCGTGCAGCCCTCTGGTGGTGAGGACGTGTAGTCCTCTCAAGGCGAGGACGTGTAGTCCTCTCAACGGTGAGGGTAACTAGTACCCAAGGTGAGGGCGTGTAGCCCTCTCAAGGCGAGGACATGTAGTCCTCTGGAGGTGAGGGCATGCAGCCCTCTGATGGTGAGGACGTGTAGTCCTCTCAAGGCGAGGACGTGTAGTCCTCTCAACGGTGAGGGTAACTAGTACCCAAGGTGAGGGCGTGTAGCCCTCTCAAGGCGAGGACATGTAGTCCTCTGGAGGTGAGGGCGTGCAGCCCTCTGATGGTGAGGACGTGTAGTCCTCTCAAGGCGAGGACGTGTAGTCCTCTCAACGGTGAGGGTAACTAGTACCCAAGGTGAGGGCGTGTAGCCCTCTCAAGGCGAGGACATGTAGTCCTCTGGAGGTGAGGGCGCGCAGCCCTCTGATGGTGAGGACGTGTAGTCCTCTCAAGGCGAGGACGTGTAGTCCTCTCAACGGTGAGGGTAACTAGTACCCAAGGTGAGGGCGTGTAGCCCTCTCAAGGCGAGGACATGTAGTCCTCTGAAGGTGAGGGCGTGCAGCCCTCTGTTGGCGAGGACGTGTAGTCCTCTAAAAGTGATAGGTACAAGTACCCAAGGGTCCACCCTTATGAGAAAGCAAGAGATCGACTCATTGAGAGGGCCGGTCATCCCAAATCCACAAGATTTGGACATTAGATGTAGGAAATCTATGCAGTTAACATGATTTTTAGGGATGCAGATGCATGCAACCTTTGTCGTGAAATTTGGTAAATGCGGACTTCATATGAAACAATGCAATGTAATGGAAAGTTGTACAATGTTCATGACATTCTTTCCCTTTTTTGTGATTTTGATTTTGATTTGATTTTTTTTGGAAAACATAGATTGACTGTCCTTTTGAAAGAGGTGATAATTCATGCGACCTTATCCTATCTTTTGCAAATCTCTCCGGGAACTCCCTCAAAGTGTATGTTCTTTTTTATTTAGTCACTTGACCATTTTGGAGTGACGGCAATGGAGCCATTTGATGTTTAATCAATCCATCGAAATCCTAGGGTTTGTCCCCCCTTTTTTGTTGAAAACATCGATGGGTGAGAACTTTTGATCGGCCCCTATGTTAACTTGAGGCTCATGCACGGTGCCCCTCATTGCCCCAGTGTAAGGCTTTGAGGTACCCATCGTTGCCTTTCGTCATGACCTTGTAGGAGGGAACCTATTGGGTGAGAACTTCTAATCTGCCCCTAGGTTCGCTTGAGGTTTTTGCATGGTGCCTTTCGTTGCCCCAGTGTAGGGCTTAGAGGTACCAAGTGTTGTCTTGTTTTCACGACCTCGTAGTGAGGAAGAATGAAAGAAGCAGTTGATTCTTGCAAAAAGAATTTTCCAAGGACGAGAAATAGTTGAAGGATCTTTCAGTTGATGGATTAAGTCAAATGACTCCTATGTAGAAGCAAGATGTTTTGATGTCTTGATGATGCCAAAGGATCAAGTGCTTCCAAGTTTTATTCGAGACAAGAAATCAAGATATATGATCAATTTGATCTCTAGAATCATAGGAAGAAGTTTCCAAATTGAAAAACAAAAGGTTTGACCAAAGAATTCTATCATTTCAAATTGAGATTTGCTCTCTGGTAATCGATTACTAGCAGTTTGAAAATGTTTTAATTCAAATTTTTAAAACCTGTAATCGATTACATAAGTCTTGTAATTGATTACCAGAGGGGATTTTCAGAAAATAATTTCCAAGAGACATATCTATTCAAATGTTTTATGAATGGCCATTCAAATGCTTTAAAGAGAGTTTTTATTGCCCAAACAGTTTTATCCTCTCGAAAGATCAAGAGTTTTTCTGAACTGAAATGTCTTATCCTCTCAAAAAGATTCCTTGGTCAACCACTTGCTTATTCAATAAGGAATTTTTGATTGATCTTCATTTTACAATCTACCTCTTTTACGAGAGACCTCTTCTTCTCTTCTTCTTATTTCTGAAAAGGGATTAAGAGACCGTGGGTCTCTTGTTGTAGAGGATTCCTGAACACAAGGGAAGGGTTATCCCTGTGTGCATTGTTAATCCGAAAAGAGAGATTGATAGCTCAATTGGGGAATAGTCATTCAACCCCCCTTTTTCTTAAGGTAACTGAGGCCATTTGTCCAACATCCTATTCTTGATAACTCACTTCTCTCTAAAAAGACAAAATGAGGTCACATGAACGTCTATATTTTTACTTGAAAACACAGTCAATCAAATGCCTTTTTATTTTTTTATTTTGAAACTTATTTTTTATTTTGAAACTTATTTGTTTTGAACTTTGCTCGTTGTTTTACGGCACCCCCATCAACGTGCAAGATGAGTAATCTCTGATTGAACGGTCTTGGAAGTCAACACTCAGGAGTGCAGGTTGCTTGAGCAAACAGACCAATGGCTTACACCCACATTCCGGTGAAAGTTGAATAAGCAAACATGCGTTTGTGAGAGGATGAGGGACAAAGATATCAACTTTATCCATTTCATTTAACATTGTAGCTGTGGATTACAATAATGGCATAAACTTGGAAACCCTGATGAGTCATTAGGGACACCTAACAACAGCTTTCAAAATTGCCCCATGTGTGGCATCTCTTGTCAATGTTAGGATTCAACAAGCGATTCTCCTCAAATTTCAGCCAGCCCGTATCAATTAGACCTTGCACCTTACGCTTCAGAGCCCTACAATGCTCAATGGAACGCCCCGGGGCTTCTCCGTGACAAGCACACGTTGCGTTCGAGTCGTATTCTCGGAGAAATGGAGGTTGATGAACCTTGGCTAGGGTTATGGCTACCATTGAATTATCAAGTAGATATGGGATCAAGTTTAGCATATGACAACGGAATTTGGGGTGAACCCTACAAGCTTTTTGCTGCAAAATTCCTTTTTGTTGGTGTTTTTTTTTTTTGGTTTGTGCTAAAGGTGGTCTTCGTCATTGGAAGTGCGGTAGACAGACTTTGTGGTTGATTTAGGGATGGCCTTTGTGGATAACTGGGTGGTGGGGTAAGGAGGAGATTTGTTATTGGCTGAGTAATGACATTGTTGGGTTGGTGGGAAACTTGGCCGTATAGGAATGGTAGTCACAACATGGGTTTCTCCCTCTTTCTCACCCTCTTCATTTGCCCCAGTTTTCTCAGTCGTCCTAGTAGGATGATCAAATTTTCCTCTTTTTGGACCCACTTCGATCTTTTTGCTGGCGAAGACCAAATCTGTAAAACTTGAAGGTGTGTAACCCACCATTTTTTTCATAGTAGAACACCGGTCACGTGTCTACTATCATTGTGATAATCTTTTTCTCTGTTTTTGGGGGCGCTACTTGAGTTGCCAAGTCTCTCCATCTTTGGGCGTATTCTTTGAAAGATTCGTGCCCCCTTTTTGCACACTTTTTGTAGTTGCATCCTATTCGGAGCCATATCAGAATTGTACTGACACTGCTTAATGAAGGCAACCATTAGGTCCTTCCAAGAATGGACTCAAGAAGGTTCCTAAGTTAGTATACCAGGCGACAGTTGTCCTAGTAAGACTTTCTCAGGAAAAATGTATCAGCAGTTTCTCATCTTTTGCGTATGCCCCCATCTTCCGACAGTACATCTTTAGATGGTTCTTGGAGCGAGTAGTCCCCTTGTACTTGCCAAAGTCCGGCACCTTGAACTTTGGAATGACCATGTTTGGGTGTTAGGAACAACTCTTCTAGGTTAGCAAAGGCATAATCTTCACCTCCTTCAATGGCCCTGAGCCTTTCCTCTAGATGATCCAACTTTCCCATTCCTGCCATAGTCATGAGGGTTTTTAACCGCTGTGGAATGCAAGAGGTGCAGTTGTGGGTGATACTGAGGGCCCTCCAAAGGGTTTTGTAGGGGTATACCACCAACTGCTTGCCCTTCAGTGGTATATCCGAGCCAAGGCTCGAAGTCGGCTAGATTGTGATGGGGAATTTCATGGGTCTCTTCCACGGTTTAAGAGACATGTGCATGATCAGTTTGGGGTTGTTGGCTTTCAATGGGTATAGGAGTGGAGTTATTGACATTCTTATTGGGAGTGTACGCCACATTGGGTGGCGTATAGTTGAGAGGCAAGCCATATGACGGGAAGGCGTGCTCGTTTTGAATTTGCACATCATGGGGGCCGCCCGTACTTCCTAAATCTTTGCCTACCATATTTGAGGTTGGATGATTCATTTGCTTGAGGCCGGATGGGGACGTCGGGTTCACCTTAGCAACAACGCTGGTAGCGGCAATTGCAACCGCATTGGCTTCCATTATCTTCTTCACGCTCATCATGGCCTCCATCATTGTGGCCATTTGCTCTTTTATGGCCTCCATTTTCGGCCTTCATCTTCTCTTGCACCTCCTTTGCTTCACCCATTACTCTAGCTCTGAGTTCGGTAAGGGCGCCGTAAAGCGTGTCCTTTTCTTTTTGATAAGTTCATTTTATTTTATTTTATTTTATTTTTCAAGGAAAGAATGCAATGAGCAATGCAACCAATGAAAAGCATGGATGCATGCGAATGATGTACAGTTGAAGATTGCGAATTTTTACGCAGGATATGGGGTTGAATCAATTTAGATTTTCAACATGGTCCATGACATCTTTGTCAAGGTGAAACTGGAAGTAACAAGGACATCAACAATCCTAAATATGTTTGGCAGTAGACGAAGCAGTGATGTGACTCGATTCATCTTTTGCCCCAATTTTGCAAGACGGTTACTTCCATATTTCAACTTGACTTGATGAACCTTTTTATAAAAGCATGAGCTTGGTTCAACCCTATAATCCAAGGAATGGCAATTCTGATCGCCAATACTTCAACAACATCTCATAGGGATGAATGACTCGGGCATACTTTAAGCTATGCATGGAAAATGCAATTATGAAATTGAGATGCCCGAAGAAACACCATTTCCTAGTTAACCATGCATTAGGTACCATGTTCAATTATTTTGTTTTGTTGTTGTGTGTGTGTTTTTTTTTTTTTTTTTTTTTAGAAATGGGTTTATGATCCCAATATGGTTGGCTCATGGTGCCTAACACATGCAACTAAGAATGTAGTGTGAAGTTTCACGCTTCCCCTTTTTTGTTTTTGTAGAGTAGAGGAAAACACAAGGATGAGCAAACATGAAAACAAATGGTATGCAATTTTGCAGATCAAAAAGTTTGTTGAACGCATATGCATGATGATGCCATGACTCATGCAAAATGTGAGGCTGGAATATGATAACGGACAAATGCAGGAACGATATGTTCATTATGATGTTATGAAGAGATGCTTATGCGATGCATGATATGAATGCATTTTACGGACACGAGAGCCCGGAAAATTATCTCTTCTTACTTGCGCATTTGGGGGCGCAGTGCCCCATGTTTACAATTAAGAAGGTGATATGGACCTTCCGGCTTCCCGTGACAAAGGACGAGACCAACATACAATGCATGCTAGAGATAAAATGCGGGAGTGACTTGATTCGCACTGATTTTTGGAGTAAAAACGTGGGATAAATTCATGTTTTTCAAAAAGTTATAACTAGTCAAGATCTGAGCGACAATACAAACTTCCTAGCGGTTTCTAATCATATGGTCCATTAAGTCTATCATATGCTGACAATAGCTGAGAAGTCCGTGGATCTCCTTGGGGGCGGAGTAGGTGTCCGCCATTGCTTTGGCCTTGGCTAGCAATCGGGGAAGTTCTTGACTCTGTTCAAAGTAAGAGCAAATTGGCCCATCCTCATTGTTGCCTCTTGGTGCAATGAATCAATTACCCTTTCCCTTGCTTCCCTTTCTACTGATATCTTGGCGTACTCATCCTCTAGCCTTTGCTCGTGAGTCGCCGCTAGATTTAGCTTCTCTTTGCACTTATCGATGATGGCCCACATATTCCCTTCAGTCTCGCTTTAACTGTTGGGACAAATTTCTTTTCGACCTAAGGCAAGCCTTTAGCTCGTCCTTCCAGATCATGCCTTTCACTCGTGATGATTCCTTTCACCTCTTCGGAGCTTGAGCTCACTATTGCTGCCCTATAAAGCCCCTCAAAACTTGTTTTGGTCGTGTTCTTCCTTTCGGACCTTCTTGGTTTCTCGTTCCAAGGCTTCAGCTGTGGCCATATTGACGTCCCTTAGTTCATCATACTCTTTTCAGACTTTGATGGCTATGGACTTGAACTTCTCTTCGACTACCCGGGCTCTTTCAAGCTCTGCCTTTAGGGCTTGTACCTCATCGTCTCTCACAGTCTTTAGATTTGGGAGCCAATCCAATCCTTGTGTCCGGACTCTCAGCCACTTATGATAGCCGCCGATGATCCCATTACTGCTTCCCCTAAGCTCTCTGTCCTTTCTTCACGCCGCATCCCATGCCTTGCGAACTCCTTGGAGTACCTTTGCATTGGGGTCACTAAAACCCCGTGTAATGAAAGGCGTGATGCTTTCGTCTAATGGCGCTCCTCTCATGGGGTAGCCAAGCTGTCTTATGGCAAGGACGGGATTATAATTAATACAACCCCATGTTCCCATCCGGGGAGCATTTGGACATCCTTCGCATGAAGATACAATCCTGATTCTTCCTTCCTTCTAGCGAGGGAACCAATTAACAGACGCCCCTCCATGCTAGCCAAGAGTTGGTCCCAATTTGCCTTTCCTTTTTCGACGCACGAGCGGTGACCTTGTAGCGGATAGACGA
>NW_021144131.1:0-19863 GCF_004193775.1 Glycine soja
GACTCCGCGCGTATTCCTTTCATGGAACACGCATCCCGCGAGTCTCGCGTCGCCCTCCCGCCGAAGGGTAGGTTGCGACAGTTGGCGACTCCACTGGGGACAATTTTTAGAGAGTTAGGCCATTTAATCTTGTGCAAATGCTTTACCATGACTTACTCCTTTGTTGTTTTCCTTCATTATGTACTTGTGTATATAAACTCTTTGTTGCTTTTTGATATGAACCCTCATGGCACAAGGGCTGACTTAGGATCGTCTAGGATTAAACCTTGATGGAAAAAGCGGAAATTGATTAAGGATGAAAAATAAGGTGGTTAATTTCGTGGGTCTTAATAAGGTGGTTCTTGGCATAACATTGATTAATGGGGTGGTAAAACGTAGGTTAAGTGGTGGCTGGACAGAAATATAGAAATGGCAATAACTCAAGCTATCGGGCTCCAAATGAGGTGATTCCAAAACGAGGTGAAAGTTCTCGTTCTGAAATTCAATTTAGGCTCAAGAATCACTTAATTTGAGTGCGTAAAATGGGAGTTATGGCCACGAGATAATTCTGGGCAGAAGTGGATTTTCTGGAATTGTGGTTTGAAAGAACAAGGTTGAAGATGAAAGGAAGGAAAAAATCACTCTTTCCGGCGAGGGCAACACACAAAGGTTGTGAAAGTCCTTTGATACAGCCAGGGTGTTCTTGAATCACTCAAGAATTTAGGAGAATCACTCTCACTAAGATAAAAGAGATAAACTCTAATTTTCTGAATAAAACTCAACTTGTCTTTATTGATAAAATGGTTCAGCTTAAATAGAAGCTTTACAGCAGATTTTAGTAATGACCCACTAACCTAGAATTAAAATAACTTAATGCCATTAACCTAGGGAATTAAAAAAAACTTAATGGCTGAGTGTAACTGAAATTGTGGCAACCAAAAGTCACCCCCAACAGCCAACAAGTCAGCCACCATTTGGTCTCCCAAAAGGCTGATGCCTAGGTTGCCAATTGGGCCCTTATTACAACTTGAACTAAACCTAACTAAAGCCCTTTTAGTTGATTAACCCAAAACATATTTTTGGTCAGCCAACTTTACAAGGAAAGCCATTATTTAGACAAACTAAACACTCTAAAATTGAAACAAAGTGGTGTCATTTAGTCCTCCTCCATTTGGGCCATGATACAACTCACAACCTTGGACTTTTCTCCTTGAAACTTGGGCTTGTATTCAAATAGTATGGACAGCACTTGTTGAAGAGCTTCCTTGGCTTTCCTTGCTCTAGCCCTTGTCATAGGTCCTCCAAGTCCTTCAAGTGGATCTTTGCCCTTGCTCTTGGTCATGTCCTCATCATTCTCTCCCTCTTGAGAAGGATTTGTCCTCAAATCGGATTCTCCATCTGCATCAAAAAGAGATAAATCAGAGACATTGAAGGTGGAACTAACATTATACTCACCGGGCAGCTCAACTTTGTAAGCATTGTCATTGATTCTTTCAAGCACTTGAAATGGTCCATCTCCCCTTGGTTGAAGCTTTGATTTCCTTTGTTCCGGAAACCTTTCTTTTCTCATGTGCACCCAAACCCAATCTCCGGGTTCGAAGACAACCTTCTTTCTTCCTTTGTTGGCTTGTTTAGCATAGCTTTTATTTTTCCTCTCAATTTGATCTTTGACTCTCCCATGAAGCTTCTTCACATAGTCCGCCTTTGCTTGAACTTCTTTATGCTTAAAAACAGAAACATTACGCATAGGCAAAAGATCAAGAGGAGTTAGTGGGTTAAAACCATAAACAACTTCAAAATCATCAAAAGTGTTAGTGGTCAAAATCTGATTTTTGCAAAACAAGATATATAGTGATTGTTTAGCACGAAACAACCTCTTGACCTCACTTTTTGTGGCTAAATAGCTCTCTCTCACTTCAAGTGTTTCACTCTTCTTTTGTTCACTCTTTTTCCTCTCAAGTGTTTCCCTCTTTTTCTCACTCTCAAGTGTTTTGCTCACTTTTTCTTTTTCTTTTTCTTTTTTCTCTTGAAGAAGTTTTTCTCTCATTTTCTTTTGATCCTCACACACTTCTTGTGGACTCAATGGCTTGAGCACAATCTTTTTGTCTTGGTGCATGAAAGAGATCTTGTTGGTGTAACCGTCATGATTGGCTCTTTTATCAAATTGCCATGGTCTCCCCAAAAGTAAGTGACTGGCCTCCATAGGAACAACATCACAAAGTACCTTATCATTGTATTTCCCAATGGAAACGTCCACTTCAACTTGCTGCCTCACTTGCACCTCCCCATCCTTACTAAGCCATTGAAGTTTGTATGGCCTAGGATGTGGTTTAGTAGCTAAATTTAGCTTTGACACTAATCTAGCACTAGCCACATTGGTGCAACTACCTCCATCAATGATCACCATGCACACCTTGCCATTGATTAAACATCTAGTGTGAAAGATGTTTTCTCTTTGGCTCTCCTCCTCATGCTTCAATTGACCACCAAGTAACCGCCTAATCATCAACAAATCTCCCTCCGGAGTCTCCTCTTCCTCTACGTACTCACTCTCCTCTTCCTCTTCAACATCAGATTCACTTATATATTCTCCATCTCTAAGAACCATGGACCTTTTGTTAGGGCACTCATAAGCATAGTGTCCTAGGCCTTGGCACTTGAAACACTTCACATCTCTACTCCTTTTAGAGGGTTCCTCTTGGGACTTTGAGCGAGTTTTTGATGGGATAGGTGTGGAACTACTAGAAGTAGCAGCCCCATCTTTCTTACCTTTGTCTTTCCAACCAGAAGAATCAAAGTTGGTAAAACTCCTCTTAGCCACTCCCTTCCTTTTTAATTGTTGCTCCACTTGGATTGCTTTGTGAAGCAAATCATCCATTTCAACAAACTCCTGCAGCTCAACAATATCACGGATATCATTAGTCAAACCATTAAGAAATCGAGCCATAGTTACCTCCTCATCTTCTTCAATATTTGCTTGAATCATGAGCACATCCATTTCCTTGAAATACTCCTCAACCCCCTTGTTGCCTTGGGTTAGTTTTTGGAGCTTGAATTTCAAGTCCCTTGAGTAACTAGCCGGCACATACCGCTTCCTCATGATCTTTTTCATCTCCGTCCATGTATCAACCATTGGCTCTTCATTTCTTGCTCTCTCCTTTTGTAGCTTGTTCCACCACACAAGAGCATAGTCGGAAAACTCCGTGGCGGCAAGCTTCACCTTCTGGTCCTCCTCATAGTTGTTGCATGAGAAAACATGCTCTATTTTCATCTCCCACTCCAAGTAGGCCTCCGGATCATTCTTTCCTTTAAATGGAGGAATGTTGAGTTTAATACCATCAATTCGGTTTTGTCTAGGAACACCATCATTCCCTCTTCTCCTCCTTTCTTCTTCATTATGATCTCTATTCTCCATTTGATCCAACCTCTCATGGAGCGCATCATCTCGTTGTTTCATTAACCTCTCCAAATGTTGCATCAAAGCTTGCATTTGGAATTGCGAAAGCCCCACTCCATCATTAGGATTAGCACCTGACATCTCAAACAAACAAATCAAACGTAACAAGACAATTATAGTTGCTGTTTGAATACCTCACCCACTCAAGTGTATCACACAATTATGGCTTTTCTCTAATGAAACACTCTTGCCTTTTACCACTCTAATTCCCCTTGAGTTCTTAGGCAATTCAAGAGATTATGGCCACAACAAAGAACAATTCACCAATATGTGTAAGGTAAGGCTAGAGAGACAAGGAAAAGGTTAACCAAGAAAAAGGCTAACAATGTTTTTAGGCACAAATGAAGGAAATAAAATTCAGAATTTAGGAATTCAAGTAACAATCCTTCATGCAACCAATATATTACCTTAAAGAGATTTTTTTTAAAGTTCTTCAAGCATGAACCATTCAGCCCAATTTTTTTTTTTTTAATTTTGATTATACGAAATTCTGCTTCTTTTTTTTTTTTTATAACAAAGAGATCAAAAGGCTTAACTTTTGCAATGGTTCAGCCTAAAATATATATATATGAATAAGAAGGTAATATAAATGGCAAAGAGAATAAAGAAGGATGTTACCCAATATTTCCAGCAAAGGAAGTGTTGATCCTAGAACCGGAGCTCTGATACCAAATGATATGAACCCTCATGGCACAAGGGCTGACTTAGGATCGTCTAGGATTAAACCTTGATGGAAAAAGCGGAAATTGATTAAGGATGAAAAATAAGGTGGTTAATTTCGTGGGTCTTAATAAGGTGGTTCTTGGCATAACATTGATTAATGGGGTGGTAAAACGTAGGTTAAGTGGTGGCTGGACAGAAATATAGAAATGGCAATAACTCAAGCTATCGGGCTCCAAATGAGGTGATTCCAAAACGAGGTGAAAGTTCTCGTTCTGAAATTCAATTTAGGCTCAAGAATCACTTAATTTGAGTGCGTAAAATGGGAGTTATGGCCACGAGATAATTCTGGGCAGAAGTGGATTTTCTGGAATTGTGGTTTGAAAGAACAAGGTTGAAGATGAAAGGAAGGAAAAAATCACTCTTTCCGGCGAGGGCAACACACAAAGGTTGTGAAAGTCCTTTGATATAGCCAGGGTGTTCTTGAATCACTCAAGAATTTAGGAGAATCACTCTCACTAAGATAAAAGAGATAAACTCTAATTTTCTGAATAAAACTCAACTTGTCTTTATTGATAAAATGGTTCAGCTTAAATAGAAGCTTTACAGCAGATTTTAGTAATGACCCACTAACCTAGAATTAAAATAACTTAATGCCATTAACCTAGGGAATTAAAAAAAACTTAATGGCTGAGTGTAACTGAAATTGTGGCAACCAAAAGTCACCCCCAACAGCCAACAAGTCAGCCACCATTTGGTCTCCCAAAAGGCTGATGCCTAGGTTGCCAATTGGGCCCTTATTACAACTTGAACTAAACCTAACTAAAGCCCTTTTAGTTGATTAACCCAAAACATATTTTTGGTCAGCCAACTTTACAAGGAAAGCCATTATTTAGACAAACTAAACACTCTAAAATTGAAACAAAGTGGTGTCATTTAGTCCTCCTCCATTTGGGCCATGATACAACTCACAACCTTGGACTTTTCTCCTTGAAACTTGGGCTTGTATTCAAATAGTATGGACAGCACTTGTTGAAGAGCTTCCTTGGCTTTCCTTGCTCTAGCCCTTGTCATAGGTCCTCCAAGTCCTTCAAGTGGATCTTTGCCCTTGCTCTTGGTCATGTCCTCATCACTTTTAGTGCATTTTAAAATGTATGCATGAGGTAAATATTTATTCATTTGATGCACACAAACACCGACACTATTTGCACACACTGTGAGTGAAAAAGGGCCCTATACCCGGGTTCATGGGAACATAAGGAGTGGAGGTGAATCTGTGATCATGCTAGGTCTCCGACTTGCTTGATTACAGTGAACCCTCATCTAGAGCTTTTCTCTTTGAAAACTTATTGTTGCTAGTAGTCCCTACTGCTGCAATATGTTCTTCGAAGGGGATGATACCTCTAGAAACCATCAAGAGAGATATGACTACCTTGGGGATTATTACTAAAAGCCTAGTTAGCTCTTTCCCTTATAGGTCCCTTAAATAGAGGCACGGAGCAAACACGTTGCGTGCCATTTTTCACACTGCCATGCATAAGTATCATATACCCTTTTGCTTATATTTGTTTGTGAATATTGTCGTACTATGTACATCCCCGTGTTGTGCCTTTCGCATATGCATCATGCGTAGGTTTCGTCTTTGATCCCCTCACTTTAGCAAACCAACGAAGGGTCCGTGTCATCGTTTTAAATACATACGTTGGGGCACTTTGCTACCCCTAGACGTTGTATCTAAGAAGGAGACAGTTTCTCGGGCTCCCGTATTCGTAAATTGCATCTGTGTCATATGCATTTCTTCATGCATTCATCCATTCCACCCATGATAGATGTCAGAGTTTTGATTCGCACTAGATTTTATTTCACTTTAGTAAAACATGGGATCAAGTCAAAAGCCTTCGTTTAAAAAGAGGTTCTATCAAGTCAAAATCAAGAGCTTAGAGGTCACTAGTTTACGAGAGTTGGGGCAATTAATGGGTCAACTTCAACGGCAAGCCTTCCGCAAAGCCTATGGTAAGATTTGGGACCTAGCTAGGGTAGAAGTCTCCACAGAGTCCATTGCCTCCCTTGCCCAGTATTATGATCATCCGTTGAGGTGCTTCACTTTTGGGGACTTCCAACTATCACCCATGGTGGAAGAATTCGAAGAAATTCTAGGATGTCCTCTAGGGGGAAGGAAACCATACCTCTTCTCAGGGTTCTATCCCTCATTAGCTAGAATTTCTAAAATATTCCAAATCTTGGCGAAGGAATTAGACCACCAAAAGCAAGTCGAAAATGGGGTGGTCGGGATACCGAGAAAATGTTTGGAGGCAAAAGCAAGAATCTTGGCAGGTAGAAATGAATGGGCTCCGTTCATAGACGTTCTCGCACTGTTGATCTTTGGAGGAGTCCTCTTTTCGAATGTGGATGGGTTGGTGGACCTGGCAGCGATCGACGCTTTTCTCGCCTATCATAACCACAAGGAAAGCCCGGTTGTCGCTATGCTAGCCGACCTATATGACACGTTCGACCGGGGATGTGAAAAGAGCAGCGCAAGAATTGTTTGTTGTGCACTGGCTCTCTATGTGTGGTTAGTTTCACACCTTTTTCTCCAAGAAGGTAGGCCCGTCTATCCGCTACAAGGTCACCGCTCGTGCGTCGAAAAAGGAAAGGCGAATTGGGACCAACTCTTGGCTAGCATGGAGGGGCGTCTGTTAATTGGTTCCCTCGCTAGAAGGAAGGAAGAATCAGGATTGTATCTTCATGCGAAGGATGTCCAAATGTTCCCTAGATGAGAACATGGGGTTGTATTAATTATAATCCCGTCCTCGCCATAAGACAGCTTGGCTACCCCATGAGAGGAGCGCCATTAGACAAAAGCATCACGCCTTTCATTACACGGGGTTTCAGTGACCCCAATGCAAAGGTACTCCAAGGAGTTCGCAAGGCATGGGATGCGGCGTGAAGAAAGGACAGAGAGCTTAGGGGAAGCAGTAATGGGATCATCGGCGGCTATCATAAGTGGCTGAGAGTCCGGACACAAGGATTGGATTGGCTCCCAAATCTAAAGACTGTGAGAGACAATGAGGTTAAAGCTTCGGAAGAAAGTGATGAGGTACAAGCCCTAAAGGCAAAGCTTGAAAGAGCCCGAGTAGTCAAAGAGAAGTTCAAGTCCATAGCCATCAAAGTCTGAAGAGAGTATGATGAACTAAGGGACGTCAATATGGCCACCGATGAAGCCTTGGAATGAGAAACCAAGAAGGCCCGAAAGGAAGAACACGACCAAAACAAGTTTTGAGGGGCTTTATAGGGCAGCAATAGTGAGCTCAAACTCCGAAGAGGTGAAAGGAATCATCACGGGTCAAAGGCATGATCTGGAAGGATGAGCTAAAGGCTTGCCTTAGGTCGAAAAGAAATTTGTCCCAACAGTTAAAGTGAGACTGAAGGGAATATGTGGGCCATCATCGATGAGTGCAAAGAGAAGCTAAATCTAGCAGCGACTCACGAGCAAAGGCTAGAGGATGAGTACGCCAAGATATCAGCAGAAAGCGAAGCAAGGGAGAGGGTAATTGATTCATGGCACCAAGAGGCAACAATGTGGACGGACCGATTTGCTCTTACTTTGAACAGGAGTCAAGAACTTCCTCGATTGCTAGCCAAGGCCAAAGCAATGGCGGACACCTACTCCGCCCCCAAGAAGATCCACGGACTTCTCAGCTATTGTCAACATATGATAGACTTAATGGACCATATGATTAGAAACCGCTAGGAAGTTTGTATTGTCGCTCAGATCTTGACTAGTTATAACTTTTTGAATAAAATGAGTTTATCCCACGTTTTTACTCCAAAAATCAGTGCGAATCAAGTCACTCCCGCATTTTATCTCTAGCATGCATTGTATGTTGGTCTCGTCCTTTGTCACGGGAAGCCGGAAGGTCCATATCACCTTCTTAATTGTACACATGGGGCACTGCGCCCCCAAATGCGCAAGTAAGAAGAGATAATTTTCCGTGCTCTCGTGTCCGTAAAATACATTCATATCATGCACCACATAAGCATCTCTTCATAACATCATAATGGACATATCCTGCATTTGTCCGTTATCATATTCCAGCCTCACATTTTGCATGAGTCATGGCATCAGCATGCATATGCGTTCAACAAACTTTTTGATCTGCAAAATTGCATACCATTTGTTTTCATGTTTGCTCATCCTTGCGTTTTCCTCTACAAAACAAAAACAAAAAAGGGGGAAGCGTGAAACTTCACACTACATTCTTAGTTTCATGTGTTAGGCACCACGAGCCAACCATGTTGGGATCATAAACCCGTTTCACTTAAAAACAAAATAATTGAACATGGTACCTAATGCATGGTTAACTAGGAAATGGTTTTTCTTCGGGCATCTCAATTTCATAATTACATTTTCCGTGCATAAGCTTAAAGTATGCCCGAGTCATTCATCCCTATGAGATGTTGTTGAAGTATTAGCAATCTGAATTGCCATTCCTTGGATTATAGGGTTGAACCAAGCTCATGCTTTTACAAAAAAGTTCATCAAGTCAAGTTGAAATATGGAAGTAACCGTCTTGCAAAATTGAGGCAAAAGATGAATCGAGTCACATCACTGCTTCGTCTACTGCCAAACATATTTAGGATTATTGATGTCCTTGTTACTTCCAGTTTCACCTTGACAAAGATGTCATGGACCATGTTGAAAATCTAAATTGATTCAACCCCATATCTTGCGTAAAAATTCGCAATACTTCAACTGTACATCATTCGCATGCATCCATGCTTTTCATTGGTTGCATTGCTCGTTGCATTCTTTCCTTGAAAAATAAAATAAAATGAACTTAATCATTGTTATAAAAAAGAAAGGGACACGCTTTACGATGCCCTTACCGAACTCGTGCTAGAGCTAGAGTAATGGGTGAAGTAGAGGAGATACAAGAGAAGATGAAGGCCGACATGGAGGCCATTAAAGAGAAAATGGCCACAATGATGGAGGCCATGATGAGCGTGAAGAAGATAATGGAAGCCAATGCGGTTGCAATTGCCGCTACCAGCGTTGTTGCTAAGGTGAACCCGACGTCCCCATCCGGCCTCAAGCAAATGAATCATCCAACCTCAAATATGGTAGGCAAAGATTTAGGAAGTACGGGCGGCCCCCATGATGTGCAAATTCAAAACGAGCACGCCTTCCCGTCATATGGCTTGCCTCTCAACTATACGCCACCCAATGTGGCGTACACTCCCAATAAGAATGTCAATAACTCCACTCCTATACCCATTGAAAGCCAGCAACCCCAAACTGATCATGCACATGTCTCTTAAACCGTGGAAGAGACCCATGAAATTCCCCATCACAATCTAGCCGACTTCGAGCCTTGGCTCGGATATACCACTGAAGGGCAAGCAGTTGGTGGTATACCCCTACAAAACCCTTTGGAGGGCCCTCAGTATCACCCACAACTGCACCTCTTGCATTCCACAGCGGTTAAAAACCCTCATGACTATGGCAGGAATGGGAAAGTTGGATCATCTAGAGGAAAGGCTCAGGGCCATTGAAGGAGGTGAAGATTATGCCTTTGCTAACCTAGAAGAGTTGTTCCTAATACCCAAACATGGTCATTCCCAAGTTCAAGGTGCCGGACTTTGGCAAGTACAAGGGGACTACTCGCTCCAAGAACCATCTAAAGATGTACTGTCAGAAGATGGGGGCATACGCAAAAGATGAGAAACTGCTGATACATTTTTCCTGAGAAAGTCTTACTAGGACAACTGTTGCCTGGTATACTAACTTAGGAACCTTCTTGAGTCCTAATGGTTGCCTTCATTAAGCAGTGTCAGTACAATTCTGATATGGCTCCGGATAGGATGCAACTACAAAAAGTGTGCAAAAAGGGGGCACGAATCTTTCAAAGAATACGCCCAAAGATGGAGAGACTTGGCAACTCAAGTAGCACCCCCAAAAACAGAGAAAGAGATTATCATAATGATAGTAGACACGTGACCGGTGTTCTACTATGAAAAAAATGGTGGGTTACACACCTTCAAGTTTTACAGATTTGGTCTTCGCCAGCAAAAAGATCGAAGTGGATCCGAAAAGAGGCAAATTTGATCATCCTACTAGGACGACTGAGAAAACTGGGGCAAATGAAGAGGGTGAGAAAGAGGGAGAAACCCATGCTGTGACTACCATTCCTATACGGCCAAGTTTCCCACCAACCCAACAATGTCATTACTCAGCCAATAACAAACCTCCTCCTTACCCCACCACCCAGTTATCCACAAAGGCCATCCCTAAATCAACCACAAAGTCTGTCTACCGCACTTCCAATGACGAAGACCACCTTTAGCACAAACCAAAAAAAAAACACCAACAAAAAGGAATTTTGCAGCAAAAAGCTTGTAGGGTTCACCCCAAATTCCGTTGTCATATGCTAAACTTGATCCCATATCTACTTGATAATTCAATGGTAGCCATAACCCTAGCCAAGGTTCATCAACCTCCATTTCTCCGAGAATACGACTCGAACGCAACGTGTGCTTGTCACGGAGAAGCCCCGGGGCGTTCCATTGAGCATTGTAGGGCTCTGAAGCGTAAGGTGCAAGGTCTAATTGATACAGGCTGGCTGAAATTTGAGGAGAATCGCTTGTTGAATCCTAACATTAACAAGCAACACCATACATGGGGCAATTCTGGAAGCTGTTGTTATGACTCATCAGGATTTTCAAGTTTATGCCATAAACCACAGTTACAATGTTAAATGATATAGATAAAATGGACATCCTCTCACGAACACATCTTTGCTTATTCAACTTCCACCGGAATGTGAGTGTAAGCCATTGGTCTGTTTGCTCAAGCAACCTGTGCTCCTGAGTGTTGACTTCCAAGACCGTTCAATCAGAGATTACTCATCTTGCACGTTGGTGGGGGTGCCGTAAAACAACGAGCAAAGTTCAAAACAAATAAGTTTCAAAATAAAAAATAAAAAGGCATTTGATTGACTGTGTTTTCAAGTAAAAATATAGACGTTCATGTGACCTCATTTTGTCTTTTTAGAGAGAAGTGAGTTATCAAGAATAGGATGTTGGACAAATGGCCTCAGTTACCTTGAGAAGAAGAGGGGATTGAATTAAGATACGAATATTATTCCCCAATTAAACTTGCACTCTCTCTTTTTGGATTAACAATGCACATAGGGACAACCCTTCCCTTGTGTTCAAGAATCCTCTACTACAAGAGACCCACGGTCTCTTAATCCCTTTTCAGAAATAAGAAGAAGAAATCTCTCTTAAAAGGGATAGATTGTACAATGAAGACCAATCAAAATTCCTTATTGAATAAGCAAGTGGTTGACCAAGGAATCTTTTGAGAGGATAAGACATTTCAGTTCAGAAATACTCTTGATCTTTCGAGAGGATAAAACTGTTTGGGCAATAAAAACTCTCTTTAAAACATTTGAATGGCCATTCATAAAACATTTGAATAGATATGTCTCTTGGAAATTATTTTCTGAAAATCCCCTCTGGTAATCAATTACAAGACTTATGTAATCGATTACAGGTTTTAAAAATTTGAATTAAAACATTTTCAACTAATGGTAATCGATTACCAGAGAGCAAATCTCAATTTGAAATGATAGAATTCTTTGGTCAAACCTTTTGTTTGTTTCAATTTGGAAACTTCTTCCTAAAGATTCTAAGAGATCAAACTTGATAATATATCTTGACTTTCTTGGATTCTTGTCTTGAATAAAACTTAGAAGCATTTGATCCTTTAGCATCATCAAGACATCAAAACATCTTGCTTCTACATAGGAGTCATTTGACTTAATCCATCAACTGAAAGATCCTTCAACTATTTCTCGTCCTTGGAAAATTCTTTTTGCAAGAATCAACTGCTTCTTTCATTCTTCCTCACTACGAGGTCGTGAAAACAAGACAACACTTGGTACCTCTAAGCCCTACACTAGGGCAACGAAAGGCACCATGCAAAAACCTCAAGCGAACCTAGGGGCAGATTAGAAGTTCTCACCCAATAGGTTCCCTCCTACAAGGTCATGACGAAAGGCAACGATTGGTACCTCAAAGCCTTACACTGGGGCAATGAGGGGCACCGTGCATGAGCCTCAAGTTAACATAGGGGCCGATCAAAAGTTCTCACCCATCGATGTTTTCAACAAAAAAAGGGGGGACAAACCCTAGGATTTCGATGGATTGATTAAACATCAAATGGCTCCATTGCCGTCACTCCAAAATGGTCAAGTGACTAAATCAAAAAGAACATACACTTTGAGGGAGTTCCCGGAGAGATTTGCAAAAGATAGGATAAGGTCGCATGAATTATCACCTCTTTCAAAAGGACAGTCAATCTATGTTTTCCAAAAAAAATCAAATCAAAATCAAAATCACAAAATAGGGAAAGAATGTCATGAACATTGTACAACTTTCCATTACATTGCATTGTTTCATATGAAGTCCGCATTTACCAAATTTCACGACAAAGGTTGCATGCATCTGCATCCCTAAAAATCATGTTAACTGCATAGATTTCCTACATCTAATGTCCAAATCTTGTGGATTTGGGATGACCGGCCCTCTCGATGAGTCGATCTCTTGCTTTCTCATAAGGGTGGACCCTTGGGTACTTGTACCTATCACTTTTAGAGGACTACACATCCTCGCCAATAGAGGGCTGCACGCCCTCACCTTCAGAGGACTACATGTCCTCGCCTTGAGAGGGCTACACGCCCTCACCTTGGGTACTAGTTACCCTCACCGTTGAGAGGACTACACGTCCTCACCATCAGAGGGCTGCACGCCCTCACCTCCAGAGGACTACATGTCCTCGCCTTGAGAGGGCTACACGCCCTCACCTTGGGTACTAGTTACCCTCACCGTTGAGAGGACTACACGTCCTCGCCTTGAGAGGACTACACGTCCTCACCATCAGAGGGCTGCACGCCCTCACCTCCAGAGGACTACATGTCCTCGCCTTGAGAGGGCTACACGCCCTCACCTTGGGTACTAGTTACCCTCACCGTTGAGAGGACTACACGTCCTCACCATCAGAGGGCTGCACGCCCTTACCTCCAGAGGACTACATGTCCTCGCCTTGAGAGGGCTACACGCCCTCACCTTGGGTACTAGTTACCCTCACCGTCAGAGGACTACACGTCCTCGCCTTGAGAGGACTACACGTCCTCACCACCAGAGGGCTGCACGCCCTCACCTCCAGAGGACTATAAGTCCTCGCCTTGAGAGGGCTACACGCCCTCACCTTGGGTACTAGTTACCTTCACCTTCAGAGGACTACACGTCCTCGCCTTCAAAGGGTCATGTACCTTCAACTTCAGAGGACTACACGTCCTCGCCGTCAAAGGGTCATGTGCCTTCACCTTTGTAGGGCTACATGCCCTCACCTTCAGAGGACTACACGTCCTCACCTTTAGAGGACTACACGTCCTCGCCATCAGAGGACTACATGTTCCCCATTTTCAAAGGGGGGCATGCCCTCACCTTCAGAGGATTGCACGTCCTTGCCATCATAGGACTACACTCCCTCGCCTTCGAAAGGCGACACGTCCTGAACTTCAGAGGGCTACACGCCCTCGCCTTTAGAGGACTACGCGTCCTCACTTTCAGTGGGCTCCATATCCACACCTTAAGATAATTTAAGGTCCTCTGTCCTTAAATGCTTAACCGAGACTTGCACTCCCGGTTAAGGGACCAGTAGTTTCCTTTTAACGGTTCCTGGGCCACCCCCTGATATTGGAGGAGGGCCAACTGTGCGAGCACAACCAGAGAGGGAGGCTATCACACAGCTACTATGCATACTGGGGCAAGATTTCACCCGTGCCGCTGCAAAGAGAAGAGTGCGGACCATGCGCACCAACATGACCACTCTTACACAGATATAGATGACATTGCTACTTAGCAACATTCTGCCCAGCGACCGCAATGCCAATCTCCCCCTGCGGAAGTATCAGTTGGTCTGTGCCGTCCCGACATGGGTAAGTATGCATATGGTTCAACTGATTTCTGATACCATTTATTTGTTTGCAGGGATCGCACCCACAAAGACACCCAGTGAACCTGAAGAAGTCCAACAGGGCCCTGGGGTTTCCAGCTCTGGTTACGGGCCTCTATCAGTCCTACAGGGTGCTCGTACCCCCCCGGCAAGGTCACGTCATCATAGGTAAGTATGCACATCGCTCAACTGATTTCTGATTTCATCTATTGTTTGCAGGGATTGCGCCTGCAAGACACCCAGTGGACCCGAAGAAGTCCAACAGGGTCTTGGAGTTGTCAAGCTCTAATTACGGGTCTCTGTCAGTTCTACGGAGTACCTGTCACCTCCAGCAAGGGCATCAGGCCCCCTACTAATCAAGCTTTCATCAAGAAGTACTGCGCCCCCAGGCAGACGCAGGGCGAGACACCACAGTAGCATTAGGATGGCCGGTAGCGGGCAATAGACGCACCGCCACCACCTTTAGAGTTCACCTCTGCTCATCCACAAAAAAGTTAGAGCGTTGCCTATGACACATGGCCGACCCATAGGCGACCAAGTCCAAAGCCAAAGGTAAGCAAAGTACTAGGTCAGTGACCGACAAGTCATAAGGCGTCCAGCTAAAGACGTTAAAGAAGCGCTTCTAGGAGGCAACCTAGTACCTTTTGAATCTATGCTTGTTATTTGATCACTTTTTATAGTAGGACGCACCTAGTTGCTCATGATCCTGGGGATTTAAATAAAACAAGCGCAAGCTCGGAAGGTAGTCATACCTCACAAAATATATATATGTATGTTTAGGTAGTGAAAATACCTTAGATATGCATGTATGTAAACAAAAAAACACTTCACAAAATATATATGTATGTTTAGGTAGAAAGATACCTTAGATATGCATGTATGTAAACAAAAAAATACTTCACAAAATATATATATGTATGTTTAGGTAGAGAGATACCTTAGATGTGCGTGTATGTAAACAAAAAAATACCTCACAAAACATATATATGTATGTTTAGGTGGCAAGATACCTTGGATATGCATGTATATAGCAAAAATACCTCACAAAAATATGCACATGTTTAGGTAGCAAAATACCTCATGAAAAAAAAAGAGAAGAAAAAAAAAACAAACAAGAAAAAGAAATAAACAAATGATAATGATAAAAAAAAGAAGGAGAAAAAAGAAAAATAAGTTGTCAAGCTGAAAAACCAACATGCTTTTGAAAAGAGATGACTTCCAACTTTTCTTTAAAGAAAAATTCGCTGATCGTAGCTAGTTTTTGGAAAAAAAATGTGTGTACACCTGAAGGGTGAACGCTGTGAAAATTTTCCTGGACGCCCAAAATGGACTCGGATGAATGCACAAATTGATAAAAGAACATATTTTGGAAACATTGGGTTGATTTAAAATAGAGGAAATGAATCCTGAGCCCTAGCATCACATGACCATAAAAATTTGACACTTGAGTGTCCACATAGGTGCATGCATGACCAGTTTTGCATAAAATTTCCAAATCATCATTTTTGCATTTGTGTCATGGAAATAATGTGGGGCATCCCTTTTATCCTTGAGCCAAACCAAACCCTGACATGTATCATGTCTAGCCATTCTACAAGCCTTGAGCCAAAATCCTAACTCACCATAAACCTTGACCCGGGGTGAGGATGTCAATCCTTACCCTCGAAAGCAAAAGAGAGGAAAATTTCCAATCAAAGAAAAAGAGAAGGAAAATTTCCAATCAAAGAGAAAGCAAAAAAAAGAGGGAAGGAAAATTTCCAATCAAAGGAAAAAAGAAAAGAAAGGAAATTCCCAATCAGAGAGTGGGAGAAAGAAAAAAGAAAAGAAAGAAAATTCCCAACCAAAGAATGGGAGAAAGTAAAAAAGAAGGAAGCTCCTGGTCAAAGAAACCAGAAGAAATGTGCAGAAAGGTCTTTGGACCAGACAATATCTGAACAGTACAGAATTGTCATCAAATGAACAAAAGAAAGAAAAGGAAACCATGACCTAAAGTGGTCTTCTCCCTTTGATTACCAACCAAAATCCTGTGTGTCGGTGACTTGTTCGCCTCACGCAAAACCAAAACAAAAAAGGAAAAGGCAAAAAAATAATCAAAAGCCGAAAAACTCCCCAAAAGAACCCATTCCCAAGGGAAGTCCTATTTGATCCATGATCACGCATGTAATTTTTGATTTGATAGGAAATAATTTGCAAAGTCAAGTCATGACATATCTATGGTTCGGAATTAGGATGAAACACTTACCTGTGCGAGATTGATACACTTTGAGTGGATTTCTTCTATTTTTGTCGAACCCAGTGTTTCCTCTAAATGGTCATTTAGAAACGAAATGCTAACATCCAAAATCTCATTTATGGTTATGGGAGATTTCATCAGCAGACTCTCCTTCCCCGGTAGACGCATTGTTTTTCACTCAAAAAAGCATATGCTGCTCTAAATCAGTTGGAATATTTGTCTCTTTGCTAAAGCATGTTTGCATTTTAGTGGAGAAAACATCGAGACTTTTTCAAGTCTCACAAGTTATCCAGAACTACGTAGGTCTGAGTTCCTCATTGGAGGATACGTAGGAGCAAGAGCCTCGCTTTTGTCGACCACACCGCCTTTTGTTGCCATGACCCAAGAGCTGGTAGCCCGCGGAGACACCTTACGGTTATCCGCACCTCGTCATTCAGTGACCCCAAGTGTGATTGACGAGCAGAGGCCAATGTGGTCATCTGCGCCCTTTCCGGAGATGTCAGTATTTTCCGATGGAGACTTTTCAAGTCTCACAAGTTATCCAGAACTACGTAGGTCTGAGTTCCTCATTGGAGGATACGTAGGAGCAAGAGCCTCGCTTTTGTCGGCCGCCCCATAATCTTTGTCATACTGACCCTGAGGTCATGTGACGTGCACCCTTGTATCATCCAGAGGCGGCGGGCCCGATGATACGCGGAGATACCTTACGGTTATCCGCACCCTTTTGTCATCCAGAGGCGGCGGGCCCGATGACAAGCAGAGACCAAGTTTGGTCATTCTGCACCCTTGTATCATCCAGAGGCGGCGGGCCCGATGATACGCGGAGATACCTTACAGTTATCCGCACCCTTTTGTCATCCAGAGGCGGCGGGCCCGATGACAAGCAGAGACCAAGTTTGGTCATTCTGCACCCTTGTATCATCTAGAGGCGGCGGGCCCGATGATACGCGGAGATACCTTACGGTTATCCGCACCCTTTTGTCATCCAGAGGCGGCGGGCCCGATGACAAGCAGAGACCAAGTTTGGTCATTCTGCACCCTTGTATCATCCAGAGGCGGCGGGCCCGATGATACGCGGAGATACCTTACGGTTATCCGCACCCTTTTGTCATCCAGAGGCGGCGGGCCCGATGACAAGCAGAGACCAAATTTGGTCATTCTGCACCCTTGTGTCATCCAGAGGCGGCGGGCCCGATGATACGCGGAAATACCCAAGTGGTTATCCGTATAAACATTCTTTTGCTATCTGTAAGACAGAACGCTTGATAGCATGCAGAGGCTGACATAGTCTTCTGCACCTTTTGTTCCTCCGGGAACAACGAGTCATTTACATGTGGAAATTTCATGGTCGCCCGCGACTCTCGTCAACCGAGAGCAGCGAAATTAGTGTCATACCCTAATTTTCGTCCGGGGACCTTTGCTTGATGACATGCGACCATTCTTTGGTCCTTGTGAGGTGCTTGGCATCCATCATTAGGCAATTTGTGAAATTCTAGGAACGACAAGTCATGGTCACCCGCGACTCTCGTCAACCGAGAGGAGCGAAATTAGTGTCATACCCTAATTTTCGTCCGGGGACCTTTGCTTGATGACATGCGACCATTCTTTGGTCCTTGTGAGGTGCTCGGCATCCATCATTAGGCAATTTGTGAAATTCTAGGAACGACAAGTCATGGTCACCCGCGACTCTCATCAACCGAGAGGAGCGAAATTAGTGTCATACCCTAATTTTCGTCCGGGGACCTTTGCTTGATGACATGCGACCATTCTTTGGTCCTTGTGAGGTGCTTGGCACCCATCATTAGGCAGTTTGTGAAAATTCTGGGAACAACAAGTCATTTGCATGTGGAGATTTTATGGTCACCCGCGACTCTCGTCAAATCGAGAGGAACGAAATTAGTGTCTTATCTTTACTTTCCTTTTATCTCCAATAAAAGACAAGTAAAGAGGGGCAACTGTCATACCCTAATTTCGTCTGGGGACCTTTTCTTGATGACATGCGACCTTTCTTTGGTCCTTGTGAGGTGCTTGGCATCCATCATTAGGCAATTTGTGAGATTCCAGGACATGCCGAAAAACCAAAAATATATTGATGCACAATCCGTAAGTTTCCGTGACACACCGGAAATCAAATGAAAGCATCGTTGCATAATTAAGTGAGGTTCTGTAACATTCCGTAAGTTAAAAAGGGGATGATTATGTAATCCGCAAGGTTCCGTAACATTACGGAAAGAAAACAAGTATCGTTACGAAATTCGTAAGTTTCCGTAACTTTACGAAAAAAGAATCACCAAAAAAAAAAGCAGAGGGGGTGCACTTAGTAAAAATGGGGGTGCAAATAGCACCCAGGCCCACTTGGGCCCTCCAGAATATTCCTCCAGAAGGCTGTTGCTTCCGAGTTGAAAGTTATGACCATTTGAATTTCTCGAGAGCTTTCGTTGTTCAATATCGAGCGTCTCGATATATTATGCGCCTGAATAGGACCTCCGAGTGAAAAGTAATGATCATTTGAATTTCTCGAGAGCTTCCGATGTTCAATTTCGAGCGTCTAGATATATTATGCGCCTCAATTGGACCTCCGAGTTAAAAGTTATGACCATTTGAATTTCACGAGAGCTTCCGTTGTACAATTTCAAGCGTCTTGATATATTATGCGCCTGAATCGGACCTCCGAGTGAAAAGTTATGACCATCTGAATTGCTCAAAAGCTTCCATTGTTCAATTTCGAGCCTCTTGATATATTATCTGCCTGAATCGGACCTCCGAGTTGAAAGTTATGACCATTTGAATTTCTCGAGAGTTTTCGTTGTTCAATATCGAGCGTCTCGATATATTATGCGCCTGAATCGGACCTCCGAGTGAAAAGTAATGACCATTTGAATTTCTCGAGAGCTTCCGATGCTCAATTTCGAGCGTCTCGATATATTATGCGCCTGAATCGGACCTCCGAGTGAAAGGTTATGACCATTTGAATTTCTCGAGAACTTCCGTTGTTCAATTTTGAGCGTCTAGATATATTATGCGCCTCAATCGGACCTCCGAGTTAAAAGTTATGACCATTTGAATTTCACGAGAGCTTCCGTTGTACATTTTCAAGCGTCTTGATATATTATGCGCCTGAATCGGACCTCCGAGTGAAAAGTTATAACCATTTGAATTGTTCAAAAGCTTCCATTGTTCAATTTCGAGCATCTCGATATATCATGTGCCTGAATCAGACCTCCGAGTGGAAACTAACGACCATTTGAATTTCTCGAGAGCTTTCACTGTTCAATTTCGAGCGTCTTGATATATTATGCGCCTAAATCGGACCTCCGAGTTAAAAGTTATGACCATTTGAATTTCACGAGAGCTTCCATTGATCAAATTCTAGCGTCTCGATATACTATGCGCCTGAATCGGACCTCCGAATGAAAGGTTATGACCATTTGAATTTCTCGAGAGCTTTCGTTGTTCAATATCGAGCGTCTCGATATATCGTGCGCCTGAATCAGACCTCCGAGTGAAAAGTAA